>NC_055691.1:33330309-33410309 GCF_017639745.1 Melanotaenia boesemani
TGGAAGTAGTTTGTGGTGTGATTGATTTTAATTACATTATGATCATTATTATATCCAGAGATTATTTTTTCCTTTGCCCGCCTACAAATTGCCCATCTATTAACACAACCTCTAAATAAGAGCTGACATGCCTGCACAAAAATAAGTAGTGCCTACTTCCCTTACATGATGTGGAAATGAGCAGTAGTATAATAAAAGTGCTCCTTGGTTTTGTGTTTATATTACACATATTGTGCTACTGTACTGTGGACTCATCCAGCTTCATGCCTGGCCATCGAGGACGTGCATGGTTTACAACCTTTGCTACAACTGAAAAGATGCAAAACTTGTCAGCATTGATAAAGTCTGGTCAACATGACAGAGTTATGGCAAATGGGCTGATGTGAAATGTTGCTTTAATATTATCTACATAAAATCTTACTAGAAAAAATGTCATGGTTAAAAAGTTATAGTTTTCATTAATGAAGATGGGACAAAATTGTTCAGCAAAAATCCAAAGATTTTTTTTCTTTTTTTTTTAAACTGATATTATATATCACCGCATCTTTGATCAGTTTCAGGTCATTTAGAGCTGCTGTGAGATTTTCTTTTCTTTATGTTTTACAGCATTGTTGTGGTTTTCTGGGTGTTGTAGTTGTTTATCATAATTTGGGGTTTTTGTGTGTGTGCTTCTTTTTATAATTTTAATAAACAGAATGAAAGCTGTTAGCCTTGTGGTGGAACACTGAGACTTACTGTATTCCATAATTCTGGAAGCTTTTTCATTATGATTTTGTAGCTCTGCAGCTGACACTGACACCCATCTTTAAATCCTCCCAGACTGAAAACTGTTTGGAGGATTTCTGCAGTGGTGGTATCTCACCACCGTGGTAATGATGTGGTGTGCTATCATTGTTTTATGGGACTATTTAGTTTTTGTGGAGAGCCCGTAGCACATAACTGATGCTAACAGAACAGAAATGTTATTTGTTAGGTTGAATCACGAGAACATTATCGAGCAAAAGTCCACCAAAGAACAAACACAACTGTTCAAAGAAACAAAACAGCCATCAAGTCATAAATTTACACTACTATTCTTTATTTGGAACAGATGGAAATATTTTTCACTAATCAAAGTTTGTATTCCACTCGCTTACAAGCCCAATGTGTAATGTGCAAACACAATAACTGTGTTGTAAACACACATAATGCAAACTAAATGCAAATTCTGCTGTACGCCTTTATCCATCCATACAAAACTATAGGTGGATTTATATTAGTACATTGCAATAAACAAACCAAGTCCAATTTCAAGACAGGTGTTTTTTCAGTTAAAATGTGACCTGAGCCCTGGTATAATCTCTGGAGTTAACCTTCCAACCTTCCTTCCAATAATGCATCAAGTTTCGGTTTGCTGTAAATTCTCTATAAGCGGTGCACAATGGTCTAGTTTCAAATGAGTTACGAGGAAGGGAAAAGTCACGTCTTTCTCCAAGAAAGGGAAAATCAGGCATCCAAAAAAGAAAAGAAAGGAGAGAAAATGAAGAGAGGATCAGCCGCCTCCTGAGTTCTTTGAGAAGAGGGATGAGCAGCACACCTGGACAAATACAGTTTGAGCTGATAAACGCAGCATGTTCATGTTCATCAAAGTTTTTACCATTAACCGCTTGACTGCCGCTTCAAACGCTGCAGTAAAAACACTTTTGTATTGATATTTTATTCCGTTCCTACAGATTAGTCAGAGATAATTAGAAAAAGTAGATTCCTTATAATCCCAGGATTATGAAGATGCCACTGTCATCACTCTATCTGAAAAACTGTTTGCAACAGATCTGAAAACCCGTAATGTGAATACCAAATAATCCTGGATTAAAACTGATCAAATAAAACAGAGAGGCATTTTTTAACTTTAAGACCATAATGAAACATGAATAAGACAGAGTCTGATTATTATGATTTCCTGTTGGTGCATATGAGTCAGATTTAATGTCTTCTATGGCAAAGTAAACTATCTTGATAAATGGCTATTTTATAATAATGATTTGGTTGTCAACACACAAAAAGCAGGACATTTTTTTACAAAGTCCATTACAACCATATTATTATTATTATTATTATTATTATTATTATTATTATTATTATTATTATTATTATTATGCATATTAGTAGCAGTTGCTCAGAAGTATCAGAAGCAGTCAGATTTACAAAGAGATGAAGTTGGAACATAATGTTGTTCCTTTTATAAACATAGCAGGTCTTTATGATAAAAAAATATCTCAGTAATGGGAAACCTGTACCACAGTACAGCTCTATGTCCAGCAAAGCCCCTGACAGATGATATTAAATAGCTTCAATCAAAGAAAAAACAGAAACAAATATAAGGCGGCGTCCACATGATGGCTGACTGTGTATCTGATTAACAGAATTGCTGGAAAAGCTTCAAAAAACAGTAAAATGCAACACAAAGTGACCTGACCCAAGTTCATACATCAGAATGAAAAGGAGGTTCTTTAAATGTTCTCTCTGCTCGCAGGAAAAAAACCGAAGCTTTTCAAGTTCCAGGGAGAAAAATGAAGACAATGGAGGAACTTCCTAATTAGCCCAAAGTGGTGGTATATGTTGGCTGTCATCCAGTAACCCAAACTGTAGGTGTTTATCAGAGAAGAATGTGTATGAAATACAGAGGAGATTCCTGGTTTTCCAAGCTATAAAAGGACATGTATATACAAAAAACTTGTTTGTTCACATGTAAATACTGGAAAGAGATATGATGTCATTTAAGTGAACTCCACCTTTTCCTCAGATGTCTGAGTGAAGCTCTTATGTGGATAATTCTAAATAAATAAATAGTTTTCTATACAACAAGCTTCTATCTCATATAAAAACACGCTCAGGGCGATATTGAGTTTTCTTTACTCAAACACTCTGCATGTTAAACGTGTCTTTGATAAGCTGTAAAACACTGGTGTGTTGGCAGCATCACTGGAGAGAAAGTGTTGAACTGTTTTTGTGATAAAGCCAGTTACTGGTGCATAATGGGAAAATGAGGAGAGATGAGTCACCGCAGATGACTGTAATGGCCCGGGACACTTGCCAATAAAGCAAATATGTGGCACTTTTAAGTTTCTTAAAGTCCCCAAAGACACAGATAAATAGTTTCCCAGTTCTTTCTACATCATGGCCATGCATGCACATGTAAGGGTGTGTAGATCATACCTATGTGTGGTAGTTTTTAATCAAGAAATGTCCATCGATTTTCCCTTGTTGCTTTCATATTTCTCTACATAAGCATAGTGTCTTGTGTTTTTTTCTACTGTTGGTATTATATAGCCTGTGGTTGCAGTATAATACCAATAATAATTTTAATCCCAATTCAACTCATCATTTACCCATCTCTAGATGTAGAGAGCAGGGGGCTGTGATGTTTCTGTGCCCAGCAGTTGAGCCTTGCTCAAGGACCCAGTGTTTCACCTCTGTTGGCATGCCAGGGACTCAAACCCGGATTCTTAAGAGAAAAATTCCACCTCTGTAACCACTGGTCTACCACACCCCATCGGTAATTGAGGGGAGTAACTCCCCACAATTACACAATCTCTATGATTAAGAAGAGTAACTCCCCACCTTAAATGTGCACAATATCTGTAATTTTGCACAATTTATGTTTTTTTTTCTTTTCTTTGAGACACAAAAATTACTACCAACTCCAAAAAGATGCATCACAGCTTTGCAAGTTTCACCTCTGACTGAGTGTAAGTAGAAAAGGAGAGACGCTGCACTTTGCTTGTATTCTAAGCAGTCAGTCATTAATCAGTCACACAGCATCCACACTGGGAGTTTTATGGAGAGTTGTGAGGAAGCTTCCATGGAGACTCCAGCACTACGTATAGAATGCTACTCATGATTAAAATACCAGTTCCTGCTTAGTTTTTTTTCTTGTGTGCAGGCTATCAAACTTCATGATATTCAGACTTCTTTATTTTACACACACACACTCACACACACAAACACAAAGCATTTTAGGATCAATATAATGTCATTGGCTGTAAGATTCACAGCACTGGCAGTCATAAAAGGCACATGTAGGGAAAAAAACTATAAAATATTATGAATATTCAGATCAGATGGGAGAAAAACCTCAACAGTAATGAATCAATTGTTGAAATATTTAGTTAATAGTAGAAGCTCAAAGTTAGGTTAATGGAGATAATTATCCAACCAATTGTCAAAGTAGCTGAGGCTGCACAAGTGACTGTATAAGCTAAAGATACCCGGAAGACAGGAAGTGCAGGAAGAAGACAGAAATATCAGCACTGTAAAAATGTAAGTTTGGTTTTACTTTTTTTACGCAGCAGTCCCAAACAAATAGAAAAAGTTATGCTTCAAATTGACACCAATGATGACACACACAAGACAGAGAAAGCAGAACACTTGCATTTTTCTGGAGTTGGTGACATTTTTCTTTTTATAGGTGCAGTAAAACCCAGGCAAGTGAAAATCCAGTTAGTCATTTATCAAACTATCTTAGAAGGGAAGTTTAAACATGTAGAAAAGTAATTTAGTGACATCAAATATAAAAAAAAGGAATAACAAAAAAGAAAGGAAAAACACTAAACAAATTTGAATGGAAATGCATAAAATTGTTGTGTATATGTTGAAAGTTGCTTTAAAGATAAACTATCTTTTCCCCAAAGGGCATCTGGTGTATATCTGACCTCCTTCTGTTTGTACATCATTTTCTTATCAAAGTAGCGTAAATAGAAAACATGCAGCTGAAAGTCCATTTTTTTATTTTGGGATGTGGGTGGGTGGAGTAAAGCAGAGCCGTGTTTATCTGAAGGGGCTGTGGGTGAACACCCGTAATAGTAAAAATGATGCCCATCTGTGACCTCACCCTGTCATGCCTGCAGCGCTGCCTCAGCCTTCTTTTCCCTCTACCACCCTTCCTCCTGCTGTATAGCTTCCTCTCAGGCTAAACTAACCAACTAACTTAACAAACTTTCTCTAATTTGTAATTCCTAGAAACACGGAGAGGCAATAACCCTCTTTCTGACCTTAAACACTGTTTGTGGTTTAGCATGTAACTATGTTCTATCTCTCCATCTGCATGACTCTCATTTGTTTGTTTGTGCTGTCTAAATGCTCATAATTGCTGCTTTGGCCCATGAACATACAGCAGAAGTTTAAATCTCCACTGTCAGTCTTGTTTACATTTGAACAAAGTCTCCTAATCTTGAAAAAGAAAGCTGAAATACACGCAACGTTACCATGATGTTTGTAGGGAGGCTGTGACAGAGCCTTGCAGCGAGGGTGGAGATGCAAGGCATGTAGACTGCATCCTGCACTGAAAGCTGGGTCCAACTGGACTCAAAAGCGGTCTGACTATCACTTAAATATGACGTCCCATCTTGTTTGAATTCATGCTTGTGTTGTTCTTCCTCTCAAATGTAAGTCGCTTTGGATAAAAGCGTCTGCTAAATGACTGTAGAATAGAATAGAATAAAAGCTCAAAAAATCTTTCAATCTCTCAGGATTCCTTTTTTTTTTCTTCTAAAGTCAACATCTGATAAATGCTCAGTTATCTTTCTGTCGCAACACACACACACACACACAAACAGTCGCTTTAAAATAAATACTTCAAAATGTCATTTTATTGCAATTTTACACAAACAAAGATCACAAGATCCTCTTCTAATCTTCACCAACAGCCACCATAAATAAGATGAAAATGTGGAGGAACTATGCCACCGTCATGTTCACATCCCCAGTACAGGCAACAGCACTGTGTCAGAAAATGAAGTGGAAGAAGTGTTCAAAAACCATTTCAGTTAAAAAACAGCATGAAAAAAATGAAAAATTTGTCTTGTTAAATGGCTTAGGATAATGTTATCTAACTTAATGGTGACTTCTTAACTGGAAATCTAAGTTGGAGTGAGGTGTTAATCAGGAATTAACATCCCGCTAAGAGCCGAAGTTACTGGATAACTGAGTCAAGGCCTACATACAGTATAAGATAAGTTATTTACAAGCCCATTTCAGTACTCTCAAAGTGCATGATGAGTTGGTCTTTTTTTTTTTTTACCAGTCCCGTTATAGATCATCACTATCATCTCTGTTATATTGTGAAAAGGCTCAACTTTCCTATCTTGCTTTTATAGCTGTTTTCACACGTGGAGCACAGTCCTGAAGTTTTTAAGACATTATTTAGAAAACAACTGTCAGCAAAGGCAATGAGGTTCACCAGGAGGCACGGGCGAATCCAAGCACCAGCCAGCAATCTGATTTTCCAATTAAGTTAGTTCAGTGGTGGTTTATAGATGAATAAAAATTTAATTGTAGAAGCTGAAACACTAATAATGGGTGAGAAACTGAAGATTAAGGCAAGATGAAAATGCAGAAAATCCAACAGGACTAGAAGGCAGCATAATATGCTCCATGCTCTGTTTAAAGGAACCAGCTGGAAAGAAGATTGTTTTATGGGTCTCGGGGGGTGTGCTTAACACACAGAGTGTGTGAAAAACTGGCAAAATGTATTTGCAATTTAAAGTTCTGCATCTGTTTCTTTTAAGCCTGAATTTTTAAACTTGATCATGTTTTAATACTGTTTTATCCAGTGTTCTTTTTCCTTTAGTTTTTTTGTTTTGTTTTGTTTTTAATGTTAAATTATGTTTCTTGTAATCTGTAAATGTTGCATGGTGACGTGTCTCATTAAATTGACTTCTCAGAGTAAATCATAGCAGGTTGACTGTCAGCAGCTTCTAATTTTTTGTGCTTCTTTCTTTTTTAAAAAATTGGAAATACAGAGAATACAGAGGACAGATATTCCTCCTTTATTCTTATGCATGATTTGTGTTTATCTATTAACTTATTATTAAACATCTCACACTGTATTTCTTTCTTAATTATAGAAATATAACAAATAGTATATTTCCACAGATAAGCAGGACAGGTCAACTCCCTGATTCCCTGTAATGCAAAGTGCATCGAGATAAGCCTGTTTATGTGTTGGACTGGGTTTTGCAGCACCAGATAGAAAGGCTGGAGTCTGCTGCCTTCATCTGGATGTGATACAATGAGTCATGCTAAAATCTGAGATTGGCATCAGTTTGGTAACAGGCTTTATGCTTTATGCCCAATTAACTTGTTAAAATTCACCACATAAAATTTCACTTTGTTAGATGCTCCACAGGCATGCATTAATGAGACTGACACGGGCACTTGTAATTGTGAGGATAGCAGCATTGAATCATTGAGACCACTAGATGCCTCCACTTGTTACCACAGGAATGCTGCTTTTGTCCTTTAGTCTTCCACTGAAATGTTTTTCATTTTTCTGAACTATATATACTTGCACTGTAGACATTTTACTCATATTTTCCAGGAAGTAACTGTTCACACAGTCAAATAAACCCTCACTAATGAAATTCAATAAAACTGCCAACATGCATCCCTGTGGTAGAATGAGGAAGTCATGCAATAGTTTGATAGTGGACCAGACAGCTCAAGGCTGATGCGTGGTTCTTTTTTAAGATTAGATGATACTTTCATGCTCACAGAGGAAAAAGGGAATGAGGTTGGACAGATAAGGACAGACACAGAAGTTCATTTAGCTCACTGGTGCTGGGGGGGTGGGGGAGGGGGGAGTACAAGAATGTGTGGGAAAATGATCTAGAAGGAGAGAGGAGGACTCTAAAATGTGGCTTATGAGGAAGAGAGGACAGAAAGAAAAAAACAGCCTGGATGTGTTTAGTAACATGATATGAGTTTCATTTTAGCCAAATAGCTCAAATGGCATTACTAAACTGATGGTGTTTAGTGCAGTTTAACACCACTACTAACAAAACCTGTTAGCTTTTGTTCTTGAGTGTCAGAGGTGAATATACAGTACATACCAACTGTATGTTTATCAGCTAGTTAGCTTAGATTAGCATAAAAGCTGGAAATTAAGCGGAAATTGTTAAGAAATAAACTTGACCTGGTGGCAGCTCTAAGGTTCATAAAGATGTTATGGGTTGTTCTATTTTGTACACAAACCTTTCAGCTTTAAAAGGCAGTCACCAGACACAATGTGATTTTTATGACAGAGCGCTGTCAGATTTAATGCTATGCTAAGCTAACAGGCTTACATACTGTATTAACATATTGATTAGCAATGACTTTTTTATTCTGAGTCAGCAATGCCTTTTATAAATAACATCTTCCATTATGTAAAGAACTACAGATCTGTCAAATCTACAATTATTTATAAATACACAGCAATAAGTTGAAAATATAGTAAATACTCCACTGATTAATCAGAGTATAACATTGATTCATGTCCATGTTGTTCTTGCAGCTTGTTGTGATATGTGGCCAACAAAAAAATAACCGTTAAACGATAAATGATGTAACAGAAATTCATGTGATGACCATGCCTCCAAACGCCATTTTATACATTTATGGCATGTAACATACTAAATCATGAGTCAGCACTGGGGAAAACAAAGTTTACAACAGAATCTTGTGTATTTCTGTGTAGCTAATATCCATCCTGGATGGATGAATGGATGGATGGATGGATGGATGGATGGATGTTTCAAAATTTTATGACCCTCCATTACTTCTCTTATTAAAGTATTGATGGCAGTTTAGGTAGAGTATTATAAATGGTGTTTGTTGTGAGGTCGACAATCTGTTGTTTTATCTTTTATGTACTTCAGTTTTAAGTTTTCACTTTTAAGGCAGAAAGGGGCTTTCTACCAGCATTGTCTCTTAAAAAGAGACAGGACAAAATTAAAGAAGTTGTTTTAGAGTCCAGATGGACTTGACGGAGTATCACATTTTGATTTTTAAATTCTGTAGCAATTCTTTACCATGTGGACCCATGATGCATGCTGATATATACAGCTAACAGGTTCAACATAGAGAAAGTTCTAGTGGTCGTGGGTCATTTTACACCCATAAGAATAAGAACAAGAAAACCTTTATTAGTTCCTCAGTTTGTTTCAACAGTACAGGTGCAGTAAGCAGAAGCATACAGGTGATATAAAAAAGAACACACACACACACTCACACACACACACACTATAAGTAATAATACGTACAGTATATGGTCTGACAGGGTGAGTATGTACAGTATAATGTTGCTGGAAACCACGTGTACACAGCTTTCCTTCTATAATCAAGCTTTTACTAACGCTTTCTAAGTTAAATGTTTATTAATTTCCATTGAACTGATTTTCTACTTCTGCAGCAAACTACTTGTATGAGCATGAGATTACACCGGGCCAGACATCATTCTCAGATTTTCTCAAGAACCCACAAAATCATCTTAACAAGAGAGGACGGGTGGTTAGATGGTGCAGTAAAGCAATTCTGTCACCCATGCTTTTATAACAAGAGCTCAAGACCAACATATTAATATGTTTTTCTTTTTTTCACTGTTGAGTGGCATTCAGTTCATAACACAACACTTTAATGTTGAATTTTTCTCTTATACATGAGGTAGTGACTATACCTTTTTTTATTTTTTTGCTAAAATCTAACCAAGTGTCTCTGGCATGATAATTTATGTGTCCACCAGCAGCTAACTGACTTTCCACAGATGTTGGTGAGGTATATAGGTAATACAATTTAAAGGAAAATGTATATAGTAGCGTTGTGTTGACTTTCTTGTGCAAGTTGTTAGAGGCCCTTTTTTTCTTTTTTTTCCTAACAGATTCAGTGTTCCACAACAGACTATGTATCATTGACATGTTGTCTATATTCCCCACCTTAGTATTTCTGTTGATCATCTAGATGCTGTTTTCTGCTGGTGAGTTCAGAGAGCTGACAGGGAAAGGCTGCCATATGGCAAGACAGGAAGGAGGGAGAGGGAGATGGAGAGTAACACACTAAAAGGGGTTAGAAACAAGAAATGACAGGAGGTCTTAGAAGAGAAAAAGAGCAACAGGGAAGAGGGGTGGGAAGAAAGAACAGATTACAGGGAATGATGGAGACTGGAAAAGGATAGGTGACGGTGAGTGGGGGGTGGGCTTATTGAGATGAGTGAGTGAGGTGGGTGGCAGAGCGTACAGCTTGGAAGCAGAGGAGGCGACAGTCGGGGGTGTTCACTGCTCAGTGATGCGTTATGATCCGACTCTCCCCACTATATAAACACACAGTCATGTTTTGTCACTTAGAAAGATCCGGATTCCATAATTTATTCATTGAGCCTTGTTCTAAAATGGCTGGAAACGTTTTATTATTATTATTATTATTCCTTAAAAAGATCCATTCATTGAAAAGATCTGTCTCTCAAAACTTTATAATTTTCTCTAACCCTGTCCATGTTAATCATCCTCCAAACTCAACCATGCTGAAGATATAAATCTTTTAAAATGAGTCACCAATATAATTTAATTTTTTAACAAGTCATTTCCTTTTATAGTTACTCACTTTAGCTCATATTTTCCCAGTAATATATGTATGTGTTGTAATCTATTTACAGTGGAGGAGTGATATACGTTTGTTCCACCAGTGAGCCTTTATGACGGAAATATCATACATGACAACTAGTGACCTTGTTCATGGTTGCCAGTTGTATGATTGTTGTATACTGATAAAGATTTATCATAGTTATGTACAACAGTTAAGATCCTTGGGCTGCAAGGAGGATGTTTTTCCTTTGGTTTAGACATTTTACAGCTGATTTGTCAGATGATTATAATGTATAATTTTCACCAGCATTAAACTAAATGATTTACCTTAGAGGTGAGTGGAGGACCAGATTCACGTCCCCACAAAATTATTAATAAACACACAGAGAAACACACACAGACTCTCTCACTCTCCCACTCTCCAGCTTCCTCACTGGCTCTCCCTCGCTCTGGCTCTGTTGCCAAGGCTACCGCACAGCCTCTTGCTGCATATACCTAGACGAAGCTGCCGCCTGTGGATCTCTCTTTCCTCCAGGATACAAACAAAAGAAAACCCATCAGACTTCTGTTTCTCTATCTTTGCTTCACACACAAACCTGCATTTGTAGACTCTGCCTTTCCAAACCTCACACACATCCCCTGCCTCTCTCTGCCTCTTGCTGTCTGTCTGTCTCCTTCTCACATGCAAACACACTCCCTCTTCTCCTAGACAGAGGAGCAGTAAAGGGATTGGTGTGGTTGTTGGTGTTTGGCTTCTGGTCTTTGGCTCAGAACAAGCAGAGCAGCATATGGCGATGTGAAGACAATTTCAGCCAGGTAAGAGGACTTATCCTAACCAGACTCAAGGCTATGACTGTTCCAGCCTCCCACCCCCCCTTGCCTCCTCTTCTCTTTCCCTTCATTCCCCTTCTGTGGCAGTGCGACACGAGGTGAATATCAATTTCTCAGTAAAGCCCCATGGTTTATATGGCAGTTTTCCTTTCCTGGTTGTGAAAGGTAGGGATGTGTGGTGCAGCTGGTGTGTGTGTGTGTGTGTGTGTGTGTGTGTCTTCATTCTCAGATTAATGAAACTGACAATTTGCCAACAGGTTGGTTCTTTGATGTTGCTTTTGCCCTTTTATTTCCCCTCCTTAGTACTACTACAAGCTTGATTTTCCTCTATGTATCATATCTATATGACAATTGGGAGTTACCAGAAAGAGACATGCAACAGTCCACCTCCCTGGGTGATTCATTACCAATCCATCCAGCTCTGCACTGTGTGGTCGCTCCAGCTCACCGTAGCCATGTACGTGATATGAATGGTGTTTTGTCTTAGTATGAATGACTGCCAGAGAATGCCATTCCTGCACTGGTGCTTTGATGCAGTGCAATCATGTAACTCAACCCTTTGTCACCGGGAATCCAGATTTATCTACAGCAGCCTGTAAATCAATTCACCATGCAGCACTTTTCAATTATTCATACAGTTAAGCTTTGGGTGAACTGTAAGTTTATATGTGTGTTAAAGAGATTTGTCTTTGCAGTGCTTCTGGAGTTGCTGCAAGAAATTGTAGGAGTGTGTGTTAACAGTAGACCTGATTGATTTTCTCTGATATAGAAAAGAAAGCTGGAGGCTTGCTGTGTATTTTCATTTTAAGGTCATTGTGAGCTTTATTTGTATTAATATCAAGTTCTATTTGTGTGTGTGTGTTTGTGCATATGGAAGCGAAAGGTTGATGAGACAGTTCTCAGCCCTCGTGACTTTATCTCACGTTACCATCCGATCATCACTTTCAGTAAGAGCATCCTTTTACCCGTCTCTCTGCCACGCAAGCACTGCAACACGCTCGATACTCTTTATTCACTTTTTTTTTTACTTCAAAACTGTAAATGATGCCACAATCTACCAGAAAAAAATGTTAGCAACAACTGAAGAGCATCAGACAAAGCAAATCAGAGGCGCAACATTTTTCTCAGAAATAGAGCTGAAAAGCAGATTTGGATATATCATTTTCCAAATATTATTCCACAGAATCAGGAATATCCATTAAAGCACAAGCCAGCTGTCACCACATTAATTCCCCTTGTTCCTGATTGCAGGAAAGAGCTTTACACAGCTGGCAGCACTCGGTCATTCCTACTGCTGCGGTCCTCCTGGGACAGAAGCCACTGGCTCATTGTATAACCCGGTTTAGACTCAGCTGGACAGTAGCTTCTTGAATGGATGCAAATCAATGGAAACACTATGCTCATACTCTATTTGAAGACTGAGGGGGTGGCGTTTGTAAGGACCCAAGGACAGAAGAATTTCAAAGAGGAATGAGGCTGAATCAGCTGTCAGGTTTGACTTGTTTGCCATGAATGATTTTGGCATGCTTAAAATGTTTTTGCTTATTTCTAAGTTAAATTAATTTGCTTTATCTATGAGGGTTCCTATTTTCTGTCTTTTTAAAATTAAACTGTAAATATTAATTGTGATTTCTGCAAAGAACAACATTGTGTGTAAGCTGAAACAGCTTTTTAGTATCTTTCATTAAGCTCCTTTTAAGACAGAGGGCTTATCATTAAATTTGAGTGGACATCCAAATAATTTCCAAATAAGTTTGATTAAGCTTAATTTATAAAGGAATGTGAATCCAGCTGTGCACAAAATAGCTTAAATTCATGATTTGAATTGTTTCGTGCTCATTCAGTTTGGTGTTTTTTTCTGTGTAATAAAATGACTGAGTTAGTAAGTATTGTAAGAGCAGCTTTAAGAATACAGAAATGTATTTGTTTTTTTTGTTTGTTTGTTTTTTGTTTGTTTTTTTGTTTGTTTTTGTCTGCAAGTGAAAGACACTAAAGAGTTTGGTATTTCTCAAACTCTCACTTCACGTCTGGATAAACATATCAGACAAAGCTAAAGCTTAAAGCAGAGATATTTACCTAATTAAAAAAAAAAGTGAACATTGTCACTGTTCTCCCAGTGCAGATGTATATTTGTGTTTTTTCATTTTTTTTCCAGTGTGCCTGCCAAAGCGTGCATGTGCGTGTGCATCTGTGCACTACATAATGTTGGTTGCCACAGTTACCAAAACGCCAACCTCACTGCGTCATTACTTCAGACAACCTTCACACAAAAAAAGAGTTGCTTTTCCTCCCATTCATCCCTCCATCCACTCAACTACCTGTCCACCTATTGGTTAAAAATGGAAGTCTGTTGAACTTTCTCTTATACAACATAATCTGTGTGTGAGCGTGTGTACACTTTATATATGTTGCATGTATGCACATTGCCATGGCTACGAGCCGGCCTAACTGGCGTCATCACTTCAAAACCACCTTCACAAAAAGCAAAGAGTGGAAGAAAAGGACTCAATCAGCTCCCCTCTCTTCAACACCTGCACTCGCGCACACACATCTTCTGCTACCGGTGTGGTTTCATATTCCGCTGAGCTTGCCCCACTCGTTCAACAGGGTCCAGTGGCACAGAAGGAGAGGAGAAGAGATGGTAGGCAAGGAGAGGAGAGCAGAGAAGGCTTGACTTCATGCATACTGATTTGATGGGAGCTATCTGAATATGTTTCTGATGGTGTGTAGCTTGAATCATCTCTGCCTCTTAGGAAAGGAGAGGGAAGCAAATGAAGAGGGATCGGGGAAGAAATATTGACAGTTTACTATGTCACCTCATATCACCATCCTCCGCTCATGATAGCACAGCTGGGAGCTGACAAGGGTGCTACTCTGATCCATATTTGGAGAAAACTGGATAACTAACCCTGTCTGAGTGTGACCGGGTGAACTGGTCACAGGGTGTCTCTACTGTAAGTGTTGATGTGGGCCAAGCTCAGGATTGTGTTGAAGTCATCCATGACTATCATTCCTGTTTTCTTTACAATTCCTTTCCCTGTATTGTAAATCTAAGATCACAGGATGCAACATTTGGCTGATGTCTTGTGTTCTTCAGAACTGCCTCTGCCTTACAATGGCCGACGACAACCGGTTGCCACAGGATACAGGATTCAAACTGATCATGTGATCTGACTCCCTCACAGTTCCCTGCCATCGCTCATAGGTAAGTCATGTGACTGGCTGTGTGGTTCTTTTAGTGTTTCACGCTCATCCATTGTTGGTCATTGATAGAAAAACCTTCAAAACCTACATGCCGTAAATTAAGCCATCAGCAATACATTTGGACAACGGGTGATATGAGCATAAACAGCACACCACCACCCTCACAAACCTTCGCTTTCACTTGTCTGCACAGATCATGTGGTGGTAATCAGCCAAATGTACAAAACACCTTTATTAATGGTTGAAGGACAAAAGTGGAGGACAGAGAAGGTCTTTGAATACACTGCTGACTGTCATGTGTGTGTGTTGTCAGTAGATGATAATGCTCAGGACGGATGAGAGCCACTCTGTTGCCGAGGTGACGGACAGGGCTGTAAACACGCTACCCCTGACTCATCCCTCCACAATAGAGCATCTCTCTCTCTCTCTCTCTCTCTCTCTCTCTCTCACACACACACACACACACACACACTCTCTCTCTCACACGGACACTCTCTATCTTTCTCTCTCTCTCTCTAACACACACACATTCACACAATAGAGTCCAATCTAAGGGAGACAAGAGGATCTGGAGATGAGAGCCACTCCAAGCTGCTTAGCTGTTCATCTGAATAGGCCTGTGGAATAAAATGCAACCCTTTCTGTCACATACACGCTTATTTAAAAACACACAATCAGACACATTAACACCACCTAACACACACACAGTTAGCATGTAATTGCACTGAAAAATAGCAGTCTTGGTAAGGTTGAAAATGCGTACACTTTATCAGCCACATGAGCAGAAAAACCTCACATTTGTGCGCTCAGACCTCTTCAAAGGTCAGAAAATGCTTAAACCGTTTACAAAATGTTAAACAAATAGCATTTACCTAGATCATCCATTCTTGCCTTGGCTTTGTGGAGATCCAAGTGTTCTGTGTGAATTTCTGCTTACCTTAAAAAAAAATCCATTAATAACCCAGCTTGTTTTCAATTAAATAGCAATCAAATATACTTAACACAAAGGAACCTCATTTAACAGGGGGATCATGACCCGCCGGCTGAGTAGCTCCACGCGTTCGCATACTGAAGACTCCATCTTTCTGAGGCCCGATGAGGACCCAGTCTGGCTGGATGAGCCCACAAAGACTGAAAAAATAGGCGATGGAGCCGCTAAAAGAGATGGGCTCCTTGACTGTAAAGATGGACCCACACGGGGACAAAGCCCACAGGGAGAGGAGGTCTTTCTACATAAGGTGTACACGCTGGTGGTTGAGATCCACTGCTGGGCTGCACTGTTTATCATCTCCCAAGTCACAGTATGTAAATAGTTTTTTACATACCAAGGTTTGCTTTTTATAGGCAAAGTCAGAAATAATCACTTTAGTGTTAATAAAAACACCAAAACTAAAGATTCCTTGAGCACAAGATATTTTCTCTTTACATACATTACGTTCTCATGTTCTCTTAATGGTGAGCACCTCTTGTGTATTCCTTTTTTACATCTCTGTCATAACTGACTTCATGTTTGATTCATGTGTGTGTGTGTGTGTGTGTGTGTGTGTGTGTGTGTGTGTGTGTGTGTGTGTGTGTGTGTGTGTGTGTGTGTGTGTGTTGGGGGGGGTACATTACAATAAGAGGAAATAAGAAGTCATGATTATGACACTAGACTGTATAACGTCAATTTGCATATTTTTTATGGCCATATAACAGGCCGTTTTCTTTTCTTCTCCATTTGCTTTTTACCACTAGAGTTATGACATCAGCCCTCCCTCTTTCTCTCCTGTCAGGGTTACTGGGTGTTTTTTGTGGTGGAAGGAAATGGACCGCTCTCCTCCATCTACAAAGCCCTGCAGGTCATTGACTTCTATCTTGGCTTCATTTTACCTTGCCAGCCAATTTTTGGAATGGATGTAAGTGTCAGTCCTGGTTAGTACAGATGTTGAATTTGAAGTTTTTTGTGTTAGCTGTGTGTAACTTTGTGTTGCTCTGCATTGGCCAGTCCATGGTGTTGATGAAGGAGATGGCCAATACCAAACAGCACAACTGGATCGTCCATGGCACTGCAGGCATTGGTGTGGCCATCTGTGTTGTGATGGTAATTAGATGGATCCTTCATTGTACAACCAAAACAGCGTTTTTATTCAAAATTCAAATGTTTGATCTATTTTGCTTTAATCTTAGATTTTTTAATGATGAATTATTGTAATAACCACGAAACACGACATCAGATTTACTAAAACATTTGATTCTTTGGACAGAGGTTAGCTTGCTTGACTGACTTGCTTCATTTTTAGATGTAAAAAGAAATCTACACACTTCTTCTTCCTATGTTCATCTCCACTCAGGTCATGCACATGGTTAGTAAGTGGCGTTACGGCACTGGCTTGTGGTCATCAGGAACAGTGTTGAGGGACACTGGAGACCGCCGGCAGTCTGTGAGTCGCCAGCCCTCCTTCACCCTGTCAGAGTGGACAGACGCCCAGGAGGATCTGCTGGACCTGGACCCTGTGCCTCAGACCCCTGTCTTTGACATGGGCACAGACACAAGGACGGAGGGAGACGCCGCCACGCTCACCGTCACACCAGTGGGGCTTCAAGAGAGGTTAGAAAAGAGCTTTCTGCACAAAAACAGCCAGGTTAAGGGTATTTTTGAAAAGTGAAGTGAAAAAATTGTGGATGCAGGGCATGTGCTGTGTCAGTGGGTTTAAAATCCATATTTTTACATCAAAAATGAGTACACACATAGTGGACATCTATACAAACTAACTGACTGAATCACACAGGAGAGGCTCCAACGTTTCTCTGACCTTGGACATGTGCACACCAGGCTGCACAGAGCCTTACGGCTATGGAGCCCAGCTCTCTCCCAGAGACCAGTCAGCCCAGGAGTACCTCCGACAGGGAACACACACCCTGACCCCTGCCATGCTGCACACAAGGGCTATGGATGACCAGAGCCTACAGGCTGAGTTTTATGTGAGTACAGCAACAGCAGCTCAGCCACCTACACAGTAGATTAGCAGAGACTCACCGGAAAAGACCGACACTGACACATATACATAGACACGGGCACTAATGCTCACACCCACACACACACAAACACCCATCAGAGCTCTGTACACACCCGTAAGCTTTTCCACCGCCTGTCAGTGGGCGACGGATGGAGGGCTAAAAGTATTTCTGCATATAAAGACTCCCAGAGGATTCCTGTGTCTGCTAGGCGTAAGGATGTGCATTCAAGATCATACAAACATTATCAGAAGCCTTTAAGTCATGTACAATTACACAGCAAAAGTTTGTGTGAAGGGCAGTGGATGACTTCATGTCTTTTTATATTATTTTCTTAGTATTTGGTAAAAAGGAAGGCCTTGACTTTTCTGCAAGGACTGTTTTTTTATGCACCAATTGTTCTTTGTCTACTGGCAGGAAACTCCCATGAACTTTGTGGACCCTAAGGAGTACAATTACCCAGGGTTGGTGAGAAAGAACCGCTACAAAACCATTTTACCAAGTGAGTAAAGCCATCTCATGTTATTGACAGACTATTGCAGAGTATTCCTGCTGCTGAGATGCAGCACACAAGTCTGTTAGTCATACTCATAATTTTGTCACTTTTAATATGCAGATACACACAGCAGAGTCATCTTAAAGTCACAGGATGAAGATGATTTTCTCTCCACCTACATCAATGCTAATTATCTCACAGTAAGTGAACATGTGTGTTTTCATGCACATATTCTTTCCTCAGCACCACTTAACATAACTACTGTTATGTTACATTTGCTCACTAGTTTTTGTCTTGCTGGTCTCGAGTGATAAATAACTGTCAAACCCAGTGTGTTTGTGTATCGGTGTGTGTGTGCAGGGTTATGGGGGTGAGGAACAAGCTTACATTGCCACCCAGGGCCCCACAGTGAACACAGTGGGGGACTTCTGGAGGATGGTGTGGCAGGAAAGAAGCCCAATCATAGTGATGATCACCAACCTGGAGGAGAAGAATGAGGTCATTGTGTAGACATGAATAATATTGATGATGAAGATGATGATGATGGATTATTGACCGAATCTTGGTGGAGTTTCTTATCTTGTGTGTCCACTGCATCTCGTAGAAATGTGCAGAGTACTGGCCCGAGGACACTGTGACCCATGAGGGCATAGAGATCACTGTTGTCACGGTAACCCAAGAGGATGACTACAGTCTTAGGGTGTTTACTCTAAAGGTAATCCACAGGACATCTTTTAATATGTCACAATAAGAAATATGAACACAGCTTAAAGGATTAGACCAAACAAAGGTCAAAGAATCCATTTCATAATTTACTGCCAATGGGATCAGGAACTGTAACACAGAGAAGGAAAATATAACTAATTTCTGGTCAACACAGCTTTTTGTCCTGTATGTCTTTGAGTTTGCATCCATACTAAAGGCTTTATGGAGCTGTATTTTGACATAGAGATGCTTTCTCTGAATGAATTTCTTTCCTTTGAGTTTTTTCAGGTTTGACTCCCTTCATACACACACACACACACACACACACACACACACATATATATATATATATATACATATATAAATATATATGAACAAAAGTTTGTTTCCATAGTCTGACATACACAGGAGAAAAACACATTTTATTCCTTTTTATTATTTACAACTAATGACACTCCTTACCTGTATATGATGCTAATTAAATCCCTCAACAGATAACTCGCTATGGAAGCTTTGTAGTACAGACAACGTTAAAAGTTTTTTGTTTTAATATTGTTAGCAACAAATCTGTAAGATGTGATCCACTTTTTGCAACCAAAAATTGAAGCAATATCTTGGTTTACTGGAAATTTTTGCTTTTGTTGGTGGTTTCCATTAAGTGCTGCTGTGTTGGATTTTTGTTTTTCTTATTTTTTAAATTGCTGCTCATATTCATGACAATTTGTATTGACACTGAGGTCATCGCGGCATTGGTGCTCTGCAAACCAACTATGATTCAGCTAATGCAGCCTGCATCTGATTAATAAGCACCATGGGATTATTATATAAATGTGCTCAGAGTTAAAAGCTTGTTGTTTGTTTATCTTTGGTTATGTTGTGTATCTCTAGCATTGATAATTACAGATTGACAATTGGGGAATAGTGGAAATGGATTTGATAGTGCGCAGAACTGTCAAGGGTAAAATAGACAATGAAGATTTTTTCTTGTTCTTCTTTCCACTCTTGCTTTGCATTCACTGTTGTCATGGCAACTGACAAAAATGTAACAGTGTGGATATACATGCAGCTGATCAGAAATAATGCTTCATGTGTCTTTAAGTGGATGTGTGCACATTATCATCACATTTTATTTCTTATCTGTGTGGGTACCAGTGTGGGGAAGAGGAGCGCAGTCTGCGGCATTACTGGTACACCTCCTGGCCAGATCAAAAGACCCCAGACAAGGCTCCACCCCTGCTGGAGCTGGTACAGGAAGTGGAACGAGCCAGGGAGGAGGCCCCGCCCTCCAGTGGTCCCATAATCGTCCACTGCAGGTATGCTGCAGGGCCAAAAAAATAAATAAAAAGAAGAATTTTTATTAGAAGGCCTCTTATGCTTTTCATATTTTACAATGGGAACTTATATTATTTGCCCACTTTTTTTCAAGAAGGTTTTCCTTTTGTACATTTTTCTCACATGTCCAACTCTTTTTCCACAGTGCTGGAATTGGTCGAACTGGCTGTTTCATTGCCACCTCCATCCTTTCCAGGCAGCTGAGGACAGAGGGTGTGGTTGACATCCTGAGAACCACCTGCCAGCTCCGTCTGGACAGGTGAGCTAAGCTTAGTCCTTATTCATGCACATGCCTGTCTTTAGTTCTGCCAAAATAAGAAAAAGGACGTCACTTGATTTGACTGAGCTCCAAATCACGAGACAAAGCTCTGTGGGGTTCACCACAGAAAAAAAACATTTTAAAAATTTCTTCACTTGATTACTATTTAATATTAGTGTTAAATAAAGAGTAATGACTTATTTTCGAAGTGTTGAATACCTGAAAATAAACGCATCAAGGTCTTTGGCTTTTTATAGACAGCATGCACAGATGTAAGTACTGACAATTATGCTTCATTTCCATGTAAACACACCACCTCAAATTGCTTGAATTCAGAATAGCTTGCCTCATCCTAGCTGACCCATATGTTAAAGGCAGCCGTTGTTATTAGTTAAACCTGTTTTCGACAGCTCCGACTGTCATGTCTGTTTTCATGTGGTTGTTTCAGAAAGTGTGATGCAAAAACCTTTTTCCTTGTTGCAGCTGTGATAAGGTCAAAAGCTTAATTTCAACAAAAATAAAATAGAGATATGGTGATACTGAGAATTACTTGAGTACATAAAGAATTAAAGAAATATAAAACCAAAAATAAAGAAAATTCCCTCCATGATCTTGATAGAAATGTATAAAAAAATAGATTGTATTAAATAAAATGTTAGAACAAAGATAACCCAGTAAAAATATGAGTTCATCACCAAGAACAAGAAAGAGGTGGCTATAAAGTTCGAAAAATATTGGTTCTTGCATAAAAGGATGTTTGCACTCACCCTTCTGTCCTCATATTTGTCTACATGTATGTAAGTGACTGCATCCCCTTACCTCATTTCACAATTTATCTCCTCAGTTCCCCGTCTTGATATTATTTGTGATGTTAGCTGGGAGGTACATATTAATGGTGATGCAGCAGCATCATCTGCCCATTCTTTTGTTCCAGCTGTCCTCCTGTATTTTATCATCTCAGTCATTTTAATTGTATATAAGAGGCTTTAATGTGTCATGACCCCACTTCAACATGACATCACCGTGTAAATGCTCGCTTAATTCAGCAAAGCTTCCTGTTATGCTTGCTGCTTGCATTTAAAAGACAAAAATATTTTTATTCCTTTGTTCTGTATATAAATAGATTGAGCCTGATGAACATAATTCATTAATGCCTCAAGAAGTGTGAGACAGCTCTGTCTTTCTTTGCATAAAGTTTTATCTAGTGGCTTAGATGCTGAAGTAGATAAGGATGCATCAAAGTTTCTACTCTACTCGGGAGCTTTCCTATGCACAAAGAACTGGACCACACCCCTTTGCTCCAACCCTTAACATCTTTACATTTGATATTTAGCATCTATAGCTCCTAAAGAACTCATTCCATATCACTGGTTAGGTTTGGTTTATGGTTTTAATGAATGTCTATTATCAAATTAATTAGAAATTTTGGTTTACACAACATATTTTTATTTGGCACCACCTTCAGGTCAAATTTTTAATATGTCATATATTTGCATTATTTAAAACAAACTATCAAGGGAGCCGTGAACGCGAGGACCCAACTGCAGGCTGATGAGGCGGACTGGTGCACTTAAAGGTTTTAATAAAGTAGAACTTAGCTTCCAAAACATAAGACTTTGGTGGCAAAAATGCTGACATGGCAAGAAATGCATCTGTGGCAATAGAAGTGACAAACAGAAAGCAATCAACAGGCAAGGAGGAACTAAAACCAGTGGAGTATAAATACACTGAAGGACAAACTAGACACAGGTGAAGTGAATGAGCTAATCAGATCAGGTGAACTAATGAGCAGAAACCAAAAAACACAGAACATGACACTAAACACAAAAAACATAAACCATAAACATGACAAAAACCCAGAACATGAAAGAATGTAAAAGTAAACCAGGGAACAAGGCGTGAATCATGACTCAAACCTTGTAAAATCATGGAACATGGAACATAAACATGTTTCTATAAAAGAATATAAAGCAGGGAACCCTAACCCAGAGGACAGGGAAGACTTACAAAGGGCTATAAATGGCTTAAATAAATGTAATGATAATAAAATAAACATGTTACCTGAGGGTACTGGGAATGGTACTCAGATAAAGTGACAAAGTTCTAGCTGGAAACAGACTTTGTAACTGGGAGAATACTGGAAGCATAACAACCACTGGATGGCACTGAAGGCTCATCCCATTTGTCTAATTCCAGCCTGGTAATAAATATACAGTATGTTGCCGAAGAAACATTTATTGCTCATCTGAAAGAAATAATAAAATATATCTGTATGCTGTAACAACCCAATGATTATAAAGCAGTCGTGTTGCACGACATATTTAACAGCATTGCACCAAAGCAAAACAAAACCTGACTGTTAATCATCTCTCCTCCGGTCTGTCATCTCCTCTTCTGCTTGTGTTTCTGGAGTCCCTCCACAACATTTTAACCAGGCTTAAGCCTGGACTTCGACTGCATCCCTAGAACATTTTGATTCCCTTTTTTCAGCCATTCTGAAGCTGTGTTTGGAATAATTGTCCTGTTGTATGACCATTAGTTTGACAGCTGGTGTAAGACGTTTGTGTATGTACACTGTGTTTGGTCACCAAACAGCATATCCACTTTAGTCTCACTTATCTAAAGGACGCTGTTGCAGAAGTCTTATAGTTGGTTCTGATGCAGCTTTGCAAACCTAAACTATGTTAACATGTTGTTTTTAGAGAGCATAAGTTTTCTCTTCCAAAAAGCCATATTGGTTCAGTCTTTGTCTGAATGTGTTGTCATGAATTTTACCATCTAACATTCTAACTGAGGCCTGTAGAGTCTGAGATGAAGCACAAACAGCATATCTAACCACGTCTTATAATCTTAAATTCAGCCAGGTCTTCACGAGCTTGTTTTGAGAGTAACAAACTCAGCAAGAGCAGAATGTGTGCGATTATTTGTCTTTTATTTCTTATTAAGCTACTTTTCTTAAACTCTGTTATTTTACACACAAGTTAAATCATCTCAGTGAGACACTGTTTGAGAGTTCATTGTATCTTTCACAGTCAGTTTTAGCTGTAAAAACTTGTTTCAAGACCTCCTCGTTCCACACGCAGCAACAACGAGCTGTCTTAATGTGAGGAAAAAGTACTTGGTAAAATTTCCAGAAATAAGAAAAACGTCTAGACTTTAGACAAGTAAGAACTATCTTAATACAAGTGGTGAAACACTCATTCCAAGTTCTTTTGTAATTTCATCTGGGATTAAATATTTTAAAGTAAGAACAACCTCAAAATTAGCCTGTTAATGCTTCTTTTTGGAGTTTCTTTCTCACGTTGAGAGAAAAAAGTGTTTCCCCCTTGTCTACAAATTTTTTCTTATTTCAGGAAATCTTACCAAGTAAAATTTTCCTACTGCATGGACAGGTAATTTCACTTGATTATTGTCTGAATCTTCTTAATTTAAGTGTTATTTTCCTCACATTAACATCGCTCATTTTTGCAGTGAACAATTGTTCTCACTTTAGGATGATGGAAATTGAAATCCAAATTGTTTGGAAATGTCTTTTTAAACTTTACAGAGGAGGTCACACTTGTTCATAATGATTTGAGCATTTGATAAGTAGCACCTGGTTTCTAATCATCCACTTAATTCCTGTGGAAGCAGGCAGGCTGTTTATAGCTTTTCATTCAGTTTCTGTCACTGTCCAAAGGGAAGTGTTGAAAAGCAGAACAAACACAGAGGAGCCGAAGCCAAGTGGCAAGAAACTATAGATAAACAGGGAGTAACATGAAAATGATCCGACAAGAGTCGACTGAAAACCATGAGGGTAAATACACATGGAACTAATGGAAAAATAAGCAGCAGGTGAGACAATCAAATCAATGAAACAGGAAACAAGACAGAACTTAAAACAACAACAAAGGACAAAAAACCGAAACTGCAAAAGAAAAAAAAAACACAAACCAGGACAGTTTCTGTATTTTAGTTTTGCTTAATATTGTGTAATATTTCATGATTTATTCATTTCATTTTCAGACTTGATGATTCTCTGCTGATACACAAAACCACAGAAAGACTCACTTTTTACAGCAACACTATAATATGTAAATGTAAACATTCACCCCTCATACTAATTCCACATCTTTATCTTTTTGTTGTTTTTAGGGGTGGGATGATCCAGACGTGTGAGCAGTACCAGTTTGTGCATCATGTCCTCAGCTTGTATGAGAAGCAGCTGTCTCACACTGCTGAGGAGTAGAGTGAGCGCTACAGCCACACCCAGACCGAGACACACCACTGTACATCGTACCGCCTCCGGTGGTGCTCACCACTGTACCTACCATCATCTCAATCTCACCCTTTAACAGCTTCAAACCATGTTAATGTCTTCATCCAAGGCGGGCTCGTTCAGACAGGACTGCAGGGTTGGTATTAAATCTGTGCTTATTGTCTTTGAGCAGAATAAAAACAGGGTGGTGGGGTTTGATGCAGCCCTCCAAAAGTCCTAATCACTCACTGTATTGTCATAAATCCACAATTTCCTGGCAAGTTGCAGCAGTCAGGCCTGATGTAATCCGAGCCTGCCCTCCCATCGTCATTTCATTTGCAGTGTTGAAGTTTCTATCAGACTGATGTTCACGAGTCTGAGTCGTCAAGGCCTGGTTCTGCCCTTGGTCTGAGATTGCTCCCTCATATAAATGATTGTACAGTTATCATATGATTCAAATGGAACTGGAGCAAACTCAGAGCACTTGTAATGGAGTTTGCTTTAAGGAAAACTAAGTTCAGTCTAAGAAAGTTAGTGTTGATAATAAGGGCCCTTTACAGCATAAGTGCCAGCATAATTTAAATCTACAGAGATAATCAAAAGCCAGCCTAATGTTTGACAATATATTATTATAAAAGTTCACTTGACGTATAAGTTAACTAACATCTAGCCTTTTTCTCTGACTCTTAATGTAAAAATAATAATAATAAAGAAAAAAACTATTTTGAGAAGGCCTGAGTCACCTCATCTTCAGGTTGCATGGTGCTAAGTGTTCATTAAAGGCATGTGCAATGTTATGGAACATAGGAATGTAACAGTTAGGTTATTGATTAACTAATTAGGATTTGTGTGCAGTCTACAGTATTACAGTTTTACCATGCTGCCTGTGCAGTCCTCATGGCCCACGCTGTTTACAGAAATCAACTTCTGTGTTAAGGCCACATAAATGTTCACTTAGAGGCATCACAGACCCAGAGGCCACAATCAGAACCTCACCATGTACACAATCTCCAGCGATATACATGGTGTCAAGCAGAGAAAAGCATTTTTAGATTGTATTCCTGTAAATGAAAGTTAGTCATCCTCATGCTCTGTGATGCCTCTGCTTTCAACAGTAGCTTATACACATCTGTGAAGTAAGAAACCCATGATTGTTGTATAGACAGGCCAGGCCTAAACTGTATGAAGCACAATAGACCAACTAAGGTTATCTCTCTGATGTTCAGCTGTAAAAGTTCTCTTTTTTTCCTGTATTGTGTTTTGATTGTGTTGAGTTTAATGGATTGCATGTGCTGTATGGGACTCCATAGGTCCACAATCAAAGCGACGTGATTGGTTGTCCTGCTTTTTGTTGTGTAAAAGGGTTTAAGCCTGTTATTATTATATTGCTTGCTCTTAGCCAATGCTTTTGATACAGTTTGCTTTTGTGAAATCAACCAGAGATATTTTTAGAACATTTTGATACAATCCTTTCGAGTAGATGCCTTGTGTATATTTCCGTTTACACCATGATGGAATGTAGCTCATACTGTGGATCAAACCATTGGTTTATATTTGCAAGACTTAACGGAACAAAATGTGACAACTACCTAAGTTACCTTACAGTACAGAAAATAAATAGATTATGTTCAGTCTTTAGTATTATTACTTTAGGCCTTTAGGCTTTGCTTTAATATGCTTTGCTTTCTGTGTAAGTTTTTATCATTTTCCTGGAGAATTTTACCTCAGACTGAGTTTTTACGCAGTCCCTACATCCGTCTGTGACTCTAGGTCACTCTCAGTTGACAACCCAGTTCAGAAATACTTGCTATGTGTAAGGCAGCTAAAACAGTGGAGATAGTTTTCTATGTAATAAAAGTTTTAAAAAACAATAACAAAAAAAAAAATTATTCGATCATGAACATTATCAGAGGATTGGTTTAACTGTATGGACTTGGACCAATTAGTAAACATCAGCTTAACTGGGATGATGAAACTGCCAAAATGACCTTATACAGGAACGTAGGACATCGACAGGAAAAGGTACAATCTGTTGTCAGACTATTGACGTAATTCTCTGATAATGTCAGTGTACTCGAATGAAACTTTTTTTTCCAGTGCTTGTTGTCAGTGCTTACCAGGTCCTCTTCTCATGATCAAAATCGAGATGACAAAAGAGCCAAACAGTCAGACATACAACGACCAGCAATCAGTATTTCTCTCTTCTGCTACAGTATTGCTTTAAGTTGTGAGTTTTTGCATCCAAATAAAAGTAGATTTTCATGAATCTGTGCCCTTTGTTTTGTCCTAAGCTCCACTTAAAAACACAATTTGCAGATTTTAATAGTCTTTCATTTAAGAGTTACGTGGACAGGAATACTGTTATAGTCATAGAGTGCAGTGATATAGGTTGGCCACCAGGTGTCAGTATTTGCACAGTCAGCCACATGTTCCAACATCCGTCATTAAAATTGTTGAGTCAGTGACACATTGATGGCAGGGCAGCAGAACAAAGGCTTTTGATCAAACAAAAGAATAAATTATACTTAATTCAAACACCCAAAACCCACTTATTACACATGTTTTATTCAGAGGCTCCAAAGAATGGGATACCAGATATAAATCTGTGTCAATTTATGTGTAAATATTTTTTGTGCTTTTTTCTCTTTCTCTTAAAGCTCTTATATTTTATAACAGAAAAGCATTTTTAGTTATGTGTGAGATACAGATGCACCTAACATTCTTGCCCTTGATTAGAGTGTAGTTGATCTAAAGCACTTTTTCATATGACACAATTAACTCAAAATCAAAAGAACTGTTAAACCAACTTAATTGAATTGCTTCAATTTCTAGCAAGTAACTCAGACACTCGACACTCAGACCGGCTTAAAATTATTTTGCACCAATTGTTTAACCACTGCAAAGACTCAATGGGAAATGTATGTTCAGCAGGAATTTAGCATTTTATGATTGCTACCCTAAAATTTTGTGTTATATGTCATATGCCAATGTTGTGTTTACATTTAGACCATGTTGTTCAAATGTTTTATTCAGTTTGAATGGTAAAGTTGAGACCAATTCTAGAAATAAGCTAATGAGAGACATTTAATGCTGCCTTTTTGACTTGATATTTTTGTTGGCAACACAGCACTCCCTTCTACAAACTAAATCTATGATGTGAAAAAAATAGACTACAATTTAAATATTTTCTTTTCATACTATAGTCTGAAAATAAAGTTACTTTAGCATTAATCAAATATTTCACTATGAGTGATTTAAATCTTTAAAGTTGATTTTCCATTAAATTAAGTCAGTAATTCTGATTCTAAGAAACTAAATGATTTGAGCAATCGATTTAAAACAAAGTTACAAAGATAATAAAGTTATATAAATTTAATTCAGTTACTTATGCTGCATGGTGGTGGGGTGGTTAGCACCGCATCCTCACAGCAAGAAGGTCGTTGGTTTGAGTCTTGGCTGGGGGAGGTTTGAACCTTGAGGGCGGCAGCCATTCTGAGTTTGCATGTTCCCCCCCATGTATGCATGGGTTCTCTCTGGGTATTCTGGCTTCCTCCCAACATCCAAAGACATACAAGTTAGGTTAATTGATGACTCTAAATTCTCCCTAGGAGTGAGTGTGAGTGTAAATGGTTGTTTGTCCCTATGTGTTGTCCCTGCAATGGACTAGTGACCTGTCCAGGGTGTACCCTGCCTCTCACCTGTTAATGCTGGGATAGGCTCCAGCTCACCCGCGACCCGTAATGGACTAAGTGGTACAGAGAATGACTCAGTTACTTGCTACTAAATGATGGTCTGAGAAAGCCCATTGCTAATAGCTGATTTAGCTTTTTATCACTTTGCAATTGCTGTTGAAATACTGTAGTTCAGATTTCTTGCAGATATTCAATCGTTATTAATTATTGTATTATAACAGTTAGGCTGTTAAGTAAAACTTAAAGGTTTCTTATTTGCATATCATCTCATGTGATGATGTGTAAATAAGGGTAAAATCTTAATTTGTTCCTACTCATGCAGGTTGATAGAAAATATCCATGGCTGATATAGGAAACCCAAGTTACCTCTGCATGTCAGATTGTGTTTTAGCTTCAAGAGTGCCTATAATACATTTTAAAGGTAGTTTTGCAAGAAAAAAAAATCAAAATGAACAAAAAAAAAAAGAAAAAAAAGGGGGGGGGGGGGGCAAATCATACATAAGTTATGTTTATGAAAAATTATAAATAAAATCAATTAGCATTAAGAAAGAAAGAAAGAAAAAGAAAAGAAAGAAAGAAAGAAAGAAAGAAAAACTATACAATATTGTAATGTTTTGCTACTTTTTAAAGCTCAATTTCAGATCAAAGTCTGAGCAGTGACTGGCTTCAGCTTTCATTTAATCATTTTTTTTATTATTATTTATTTATTTATTTTTTTTTGTAAGAACCTAATTGTTTTTGTGTATGTAAACTGTTTCCACACTAAACAAAAGCTCAGTCTCTCTCAACATTTGGATTAAAAACTAATTTGTGTGTATTAATTATTATTATTATTATTATTATTATTATTATTATCCTCTTATTGACTGCAGCATTCACGCCACAGTCTTCATGATTACGCTCCCCACGAGCGCGTCCCCTTTAAAAAAAGCCAAACTGTCCCTTTAATCCACGGAGCAGAACGCAGACGTCATCCTGCCTCTAAGCTGCCAGCGCTGATTGGCTGGAGGTGACGTCAACTAACAATTTTTCTTTTTTCCACTCCTCTCCCTCCTGAACCATGACCTCATCGCTTTAGTTCATGAAAGTGCTAAAGTGCACCTCCTGTACCTAACTCCCCTCCTCCTCCTTAACATACACATAGTCACTAACCCTTCTAGCCTTTACTTAGCTTAGCTAAGCTAATTTAACCTTCCACGAGCCGACAACGTCTCCTGGTCAGTTAAAGGGAGCCGTTTGTAGCCCTCGAGCGCGCTTTCATGCCTCGTTTGTTGCTGGCGCTGTCACTCTGTCAGCTGTGGGCTACTGTCCTCCCACCTCCAGGTAAACACCGGCCAACCCCATGAAGGCACCGCCGCTGTCCCCTCACTCATGGAGACCAGTTGAATAACACACAGCGACCGCGTGGAGCCCGAGGTGAGTGCTTGTGTGTGCGTTTAATGATCAGTATAACCAGTTTTGCCTTCATAAAGTACGTTGCAGCTCATTGAGCTAGCTTTGCTCGTGCCCCCCGCTGCTGCAGTGAGCCTGTCCGCGCGCGCGCCCCCTCCCCCTTGTTGTGCGTTCCCGTTTTGTAATGGGAATTAAACCTGTCCTGGTTGAAGTTAATGTTTCTATTGTTTGTCATTAATATTTAGTGGTTCGTTGTCTGCTGATATTGAGGTAGGTGGATTTATTTTATCTTAAAATACGTAGGTATGTTTTTTGTTGTTGTTTTTTCCCCCTATTTTGCCGCTTGTCATCACAGCCTGTCCGATCCATGGAGTGGATGCAGACATATCCACGCGTCATAACAAAACAGGGCAGGCATCCCATTGACAGAATACCCACTGAACCTTTTGATAGCCCCGTAGTTTAACATTAATTCTAATTAAACTTAATCGTGTAAACGCAGTGGACGTGGTCATATCCATTCTTCTTTCTAATGTAGGTCGGTTTATAAAAGAGCGCAGCGACCGCTCACCCTCCATCATTGTTATTAACGCTGTCACCTACACACAGTCCCATCTATGTCTTTGTGTGTCTCATCTCCATCGTTTGCAAAATCGGAACCATTGCAATTTCTGAAGCATTTATTTTTTTTAAACTCTGTTCATGCTTTCGCATGACTGTATTATTGTGTGTAAGCTATTCTTGGCTTTTGGGGGGTTATTTTCTTCTTTTTGTAGTACTCATTTCGTAATTGTCATGTTGGTGTCCATGGGTAATCCCGGTTTGTTATATGACCCTGCAGTTTTCTTGCTGCAGCACTAGGAGAATATTGATCGGAGGACACCAGAGGGTTTTATATCTAGATTTGTTGTTTACAGTATCGTGATGCTGATCTCCTTGAAAAGCGGCAGCTGAATTGATTTTTCAAAATGACATGATGTCTGTTATAGCACCGCTCATTTTGCACTGGTTACTCCAAGGATAAACACCCCAGACTTTTAGTGTTTCAGAAGCCATATTTGTGAAGGACACATTTACACCCACAGATTAATGGTAGGTAAACATAAATAATGTCTTCTGGATATATTTGAGTTGAGATATAATGTAATATACACTGTTATAGAGTGTTTATATCTAATAATACTAAACAAGGTTTCACATTAGAGTCATTGATGTAGAGTTAAAATATTTTTACTTTGTTGTGCTTTAAGAAGATTGATTATCTTGTGTTAAATTACCAATAAATTCCAAACGTTATTAAATTCCAGCCTTGCATTTGCGAGGACTTATTTGTTTTATGTGATAACAACAAAATCGCTTGGACTTTTAGACAAATTATTCTGTCACACCTGTTTGAATTTAAAGAACAGAAAACTCTAGATTGTTTTCTGATATTTGCTTGTCAGTGTCAGCTATCAACCATTTTTTGTGCATTTATTTCAGTGCAATAAAACTTCATCATTTTGAAAACTAGCAATATTCCAAGAATACTTACTTATGTCTTCACAAACTTAAACAACTAGTCGGTTCTGTTTTTGCAGCCTGAACGCATGAAGCTTTGTTGTGGTTTCTTTTCAAAGTGTAAATAGTACATGCAGTCAAAAGAGACACCGTTTGTTAACACACACAACTTTGAGTCCATGAGAGAGCCTGTGGCTCAGAGTAAAGGGCATGAGATGCTCCGATGATGTAATTGTTTGCAGTCTAAATAAACAAGTCATGTCTGTCATTGTGTGACAGTAAAGAGTTCGCTTTTTATCAGCCCACTCAAGGCTGTGGACACAGGTGACGTGATGCAGGGAGTTAATGAATAACCTGGATGGTATTACATCACTGCTGGTTGCCCTCCAGTTGCTCCCTTTGTGTTTGCGTCTCTCTATGATGTCTGATATGGCATTAATGAGTTGGTCCATGTTGCTGAGCTCATGTTTAAATACATAAGAATATGCCTGCATGGATTGTCCATTTTAAGAAGAAAAGTTACTTCCTGAACCTTTGTTTGTTTGTTTGTTTCAGATGTTGCTAAAAGGTTTCATGTTTTTTACTTTTTTATTGCCAGCCATAAAGAGAGTATCAGCAAATTTGGTTAATGATTTATTTCGCTCTATTTTATTTCACAAGAAGGAAAAATACAGTTATTTCCTTATTGCTCTATAGTTAGACAACATACTGTGCATGTACTGTAGAGCTATTATAATATTTACATCGAGTTTGAGATATTCTATTAATAAATTATTGATAGGACTGCTCATTAACTAATTTCAACGAAGTGTGAATGCTCTAAAGTAACATCCTTAGAACTGTAATGTTAAGTAAGACAAATAAACCTGGGCAAATTCTGATACACCTTTATTACTTGTTAATACAACTTAAATCTCAAATGTTTCTTATGTTCCATGACTAACTCATCAAAGATACCAATTTGAAATTATTTACTCCGAATTTTAGTTGTTTGTTTTAGTTCTAGGCTTGTTGCTACAAATGGACGTAAGCTGTGCTTGCTCAAAGTGAAACAAGAGAGAAAAAAAGACAGAAAAATATGTTGAAATGGTTGACAGTTAAGTGGAAATATTTTGGAGAGAAAGTTCCTCCACAATGCAAGACGACACAAATGATCTGTTTGACAGTTTCGGTCGGAATCAGAAATCTCTGCATGACACATACAAATAAGATTTGATTGTCATCTAAAGTGAAAAAGACAAAATAAGTAAATAAAGTAAAGTAAATAAAAGCTATCATGACATATCAGCTCACTAACTTGTGAATACCATGGTGTTATGACGAATCAACAAGTGTGTGTTTGGGCCTTTATAAAGCAGTATTTACAAGGCTTACCTGCTATTTTGTGGCACCAGTAAAGCTATCCACAGTCATAAAAAGCCTTCAGAGCTCAAGAGAGTTGAAAATCCATCCTCAAACTGGACCAATTGATCAGTTTCCTCTGTGTTCAACAACTTTTCTAGGTGTAACTTTGCAGAAAAAAAAAATTAAGCTAAATTTGCTGTCCTGAACTGGAGTACAGTAGAGCGGAGGCAGAACACATCCGACAGGATAATTAAAACAGAAATATTTTAATGACCAACCTGTAGGCTCATTTAGTGTGAAATGTCTTAATTTATTAGTAATTAATTATTAGTTATGGCAACTTCATACTGGCCATCTGGCTTAGAGAATTCATTTTAAGTGTAAGAACCACTGTCACTTCTCCTCCCTTCCTGTATCCTCATTCAGCATCAGCACCAATAGCATCCCATCACCATCACTCCCCGCATGCCCCCTGATTACGCCAGCCAGGCTGTTTCTGTGGCAACGACAGAATCTGCTCTGGGCCTGCACACGTTGTCTATCTTCTCTCCTCCTTGCTTGTTTTCCTCCGTGCAGGCAGAGCCTCACAGCAAGCTCCTGAATGCTGTCTATTTTAGCCTGAAGAGCTTATTTGTTGTTGTTGTTTTATGTTTCCTGTCTAAATGTGAGATGTAGGAAGAAAGACACTTTTACATAGAGTGGATGGATTGTTATGCGGAATAAATATGCTGAGGTTTATGCTTCATTTATACGTCATGGTCAGCTAATTCTTTTTCATCTCTGCGTTAGCTGTTTAATGTTCATCACCTGACTTTCTCCTGTTAACAGGTCTTCATTTCCTTTAATTTCTACTCAAATTATTATAGGATTGCCTATAAAGATGCAGAGCTCCAGTCTCTCTCTAACACACATGTAAACCTGCACACTCCTCCCCTCCCCATCCCTGTTCACTGCACAAGATGAAGAAAGGAGTGATAGGGAAGGAAGGAGGGATTTAGAAAGAAAAAGTGTGAGACCTTGGGTGGGAGGGGAAGCAGTCGCCATTAGACATATGCAGAGTCAGATGCTGTGTTCAGCAGCAGGGACACAGAGGAAGAGGGAAAAACATTCCCACCCCTGCAAGATGTGTCGTTAAGGGCTTGACTGAGGGGCTACCTGCCATAAAAGGTAGGGAATAACAGGTGATGGGGCAGGTCAAAATGTTTCAGAGGCTGTATCCGATATTGCAGCAAAGCTTTAATGGAGAAAAACATTCGGATGCACATCATGGCAACAGTGGATCCAAGTCATTTTATGCTGCGTGTTGTGTTTATGTTGGTCCTAATTTGAATAATTACAGAAATCTGAATGACACTGCCAGATTATATATATATATATATATATATATATATATATATATATATATATATATATATATATGTGTGTGTGTGTGTACACAGTATATATAGTACATAGTATATATAGGGTTTTTTCCAATGTTGAGCAAGTTACATTGTTGTTGTTGTGAATGCTGAGTGTTTCAATAGCAGTGTTGATTTTAAATATGCAGTTTAAATCTTGCTTGTGTCTTTGCTTTGCCGGATCTACTCTCTGTTACAGCAGCAGCTTGGAAGGTGTTTGCAGTGCAGTTCTCTGGTTAGATTTTTGTCCATGCTCTTGTTCGGTTTTTCTTACATTAGGTACGTATGTATGTACAGTATGTTCAGGCTTGGACAGCAGCCTATAAGAGAAACAAGCCTCGGTAACAGAAAGGATTATGTCAGATATCTACAGCAGGGCTACTCAGCTTGGTCCTACGAGGGCCAAAGTCCAGCAGATTTTCAATGTGGCCCTGCTCAGACACACCTGACTCAAATTAACAAGTCATTGTGCAGAACTTTATAGGTTGTTGGATCCATTGAATGTGAGTCAGTTTTCTTGGAGCAGGGAGACATTAAAAACCTGCAGGACTGCAGCCCTCGTAGCGTAGCCCTGATCTAGAGGAATGATGCAAGGCCTCTGTTGTAAATAATGACACTGCAGCACCATGTAGCACATCTCATACCATCTCATCATGGCATGTTCAGTCCAGGTACCACAACTTAAAGAAAGTTTCTCTTTTTATTTATGCCTCTTTTGCTCTGGTTCTTCTTGTGATTTGTTCATTCTTGTTTTTTTAACACCTCTTTCCTCCCTGCTCTGTCTCCACAAGTTTCCCCCCCTCACCTTGATCTGGCTGAGCTTCTCGGCTGGAGAGATACTGGTTGAATAACATCCTTCACTACCTCCCCTCACATCTCCTTTCTCCCTCTGTGCACTGTGTGCTGGTGTCAGAACACAAGTGAAAAGTTGCAGAGCCGCCTGGATATTCTCCCAAGACAGGACAGATCAGAAGACACAGTTTCTCCACATCTCCTCTCACTGTTTTTTTCACCCACTTTCTTATTGGTGTTGTTGAATATTTTCCTGAGTGCTGCTCAGAGGAAGAACTTAAAACCATACTATCATATTACACATAAAATTGTTACTGATACAGTTAGATTTATTGTGATTTTTTTCTTTATTTAGTATGCAGACTTATATGTGTATGTCTGCTTTTATCTCTCCTTCCCTATCTGTTTCTACACCTCTATGTTTTGTACTTTCCCTTTTAAACCTCCATTTAGACTGTAGAGTAAATGAGAGGGATCCCATTAATTTTTCATGACACCACGTGCCAGTAGATGAATAAAACAACATGGCAGCATTCACATTCTGACCCTCTCAATTGTAGCATGACACCTGCTTGACCAAAGAGATTGTCTTAAATGTACAGGACTATTTTGGGGGGTTATCTCAAAGAAACATCACTGTGGTTTACTAATGGTCAAGTGTATAGCCCAGCTCTCACACACATGCAGCTGCTGATCTTTTAACCCTTGTAAATGACTGCATGTGAGTGTGCGGGCCTCATGTCAGATGTAAGCAGAGAGGAGATCAGAGTAATTAGAACAAACAGAAGAGACAATTCACCAAGTTTATAGACAGTTTTCTGCAACACACACTCACAGGATGTCACACAGGCCCTCTGTCTGTGTCCAGACCTGCTTGCTGAATTCCCCCAGCTTAATTTATCTCACGCATTCAGTTTCCTGTTTCATGAGCCACTGCACAAGAGACCTGGGATCAACAGCCACTAAACTTCACTCACACTTATACAGACACGCGCACCTGCATGTCATTGTTGTGCATGTCTAATTTAAGTTTTATGGCTTTTTATTTGGAAGCGTGATGTTCCTTCAGATCTAAATCCTGGGAGATGATCCAGCTGGCTTTGAAATCTTTAAATAACTTTCATATTCGGGTTTAGCATTGTGGTTATTTTGATATGTGAGGTCCTCAAAGGCTGCTAATAAAAGATTATCTAAAAGCCCAAAAATACATCACATACTACTCTTAGGGTTGGGCATTGATGCAATAGTTTTATAATTGTCACAATGCAGTAATTGAGTGATTTTACTTGGTGTACTGAATGCCCTGAGGCTCAGTGTGAGATATAACCTATGCCCTTTATGAACATCCAGTCATCAGTATCTCCACACTGACAATGGTTGTCTTGAATGTCACTGTTGCCAATAATAGCATTGAAATAAACACTGAATACCACGCTCACTTCCACATGTATGACTGTTTTCTAACTGTTGCATTTTCTTCTTTCTTTTGTCTGCTCCTTCCTCAGGCACCATGGATCTCTTAGCCCCTGCTGCAGTGTTAACCCTCCTTCTCTGACCTCTCCTCCTCCCCATCTCCTCCGCCACCTTCATACCCGAACCATAACAACCCCTCCCCAGTTGCCACCCAGCCCTTCCTGCATCATGGCAGGGGAGAAAGGGCCCAACAAGCGAAGCGCCATGGACATCAAGCGCCTGGCGAGCCTCATCCAGAGAGGATCAGGTCGCTTGCTGGTGATTGACAGCAGGACGTTTTCTGAGTACAATGCATCGCATGTGCAAGGTGCGGTCAATGTTTGCTGCTCCAAGTTGGTGAAGAGGCGACTGCAGCAGGACAAAGTGTCAGTCACTGAACTGCTGCAACCCAACGGCAAAGTGAAGGTGAGGCAAAGCTTTCTGAATCTCCGTGGCCTCGGGTAGGATAGTGATGCCCCTGGTTAGGGACCCTTTAAATACTATATTGTTGGTCATTTAAAAGTGCTGGTACATTAATTTTGGGACAGATCCAGACTGATGTTTTCTGTTTGCTGCTTGTAACATGTTCGAAATAGACGTGTTGGTATTCTTTTCTAATTATCTGTTAGATGGTGATATTCTAACAGAAGGCTTATAATAGATCAGTTTCAAAGGTTTTCTTTTTGGTATTTCTTAAGCAATGGTATGTGTATTTTGTGTGCTATTTGACTTTTTTATGCTTTTGTACCAGGTAAATCTTTGGCATTACAAGATTTTTCTCTGGAATACAAATTTAATGATGATACCAAGATGATCCTCAAAGCAAAATCCTGCTTTTGTAACCAGCAGCAGCACCATTAGCTCAAGGATGCACAGCATAAATACAGCAGGTGCAACCCAGATAAGCTGTAATTCTGAGGAAATGTCATGCTATGTTAAATGAACCCAGAGGAAGCATGTTGCAGTTGCTTCAAGCCCAGTGATCACATTTAAGGTCAATCTTCTATCGTAGTAGTATCGCAAAACTGCCTGTTTCATGCATATTTTATACCTGAGCTGCATTGAATTAGAATAGTAAAGCTTTCCTTGAAGCAGATGTTTCAGATTCAGCTGCTCATGTCAGCAAGTTGCCCCTTGATTATATGTCCCTGAACTAGACTTACTGACTTAAAACCAGCCCCATGGTTTTTTCAGGTCATTAACAGCCTGGCTCATGTACCAGCATGGCTCTGGACTGGCTTCCTCTGTACTTGCCCAGGCCTGCTTCACATCTGTGGGGGCTATATTTGGCGGGCATACTGTAGGTTTGTTGCTTATCAGTGGCCATGAAATCTGATCCGCCCGTTTTCCATGACTTCTCCTCTGAATGTGACAGCCTTTTTTTCCATGGCCTGTCCACCCTTGGTACGCTGGCTCCTGTATTTTTAGTCTCTGTGTGAAACTGAGGGAAATATGAGGGGGGAAACCTTAGCAAGGAGGGGTGGACGGTGTTTTGTGCCCTCATCTAATTTGTGTGTGCATACTTATCGCAACAGTCCTGGATGAGCAAAAAAAGATGACCACAATTATTTTTAGCTCTTTAACTATGTCACACTCAGCACATAAAACACAACAACACTTAACAGGTGTTTTGAATTGTTTTCTTAGGTGTGACATTGAATGGCAATCTATACTTTTGTTGTTTTTGGTGGTTAATACCCTGGTTGTCGGGAACAGGTCAGAGTTATTGGTCACCCATCTTATTGGTTGAAAGAGTTCTGTCCTCCCCCCATTCTTCCCTCTGCCCTATGGAGACTTTATCTACTCTGGAGTTGTAGCTGACAGGCTGTTTCTTTATGTCTATCTTGTACACAACTGCAACACAACTTTAAAGACAAAACTTTAGCATTATTTCTGAAGATGATTGCATTAACTTCCTCTACTGTTGGATTTTACTTGAGAACTAATAAATGACAGTAATCCAAGATAATTTACAGATTACTGTTTACACTTATGACAAAGTAGAAAAATATGAGGTTAAAAGCAGCTTCATTAGGAATCCGGCTGTGTTAATACACACTTCACTGATTTCACTAAACAATACAAAAAATAGAAATTTTGAAGTTTAGGTGGCATGTTTAAGTTTATTTGAGTCTAAAAGAGCAACTAGTTGCAGGGGTTACTCAACCTCCAACACTTCTCCATCATGGTCTGTTAGAGCAGTTTTGAAAGCTCATATTTTCAGTGACTTCAGTCAGACTGACATGTTTGGTACATTTTAAGAGGCCACTTTCAGTCAGACTAACACAATAATTGATTTTTTTCTAGTGTCATGCACATATACTCACTGACTTGCTGTTATTTCATAGGCTTTACACTTTCAGGATTACATTAATATCTTCTCACACAGAATTTACAATAAATAACTATGCAAGGATCTTGTACGACATTTGTAATGTCGGTGCATTCTGCTGCCTTTGTTGGGCTTTGCTTTTTTTGTCCTGACAGCAAGATGGAATATCCTGCAGCTCAGAAGGTTTGACTCCTTTTGACCAACATATTCTGCTCACATTATGGTGGTATTTTGGGTTGTGATGCATGACCTCCTCTTGCACTCTGTAGATTTTGACAAGACAAGAAAAGCTGAGGGAGTTGAAAACTCAACAGCTGCAGAACAGAAACATTGTGAGATTTAGTCAGTTTTATTACTGTGTCACCACTGTGAGAGTTTTTCTAACACTGATTCTGTTGGGTTCATCTCAGTGTGCAGCCCTGTGCTTGGCAGATGTCACACTGTGGCACCCCACAGCGCCATGCTTCCTCTTTTCTTTCACTTTCACTCTTATGACAGCTCTGTCTGTCTGTCTCTTGCAACCATAGTCTGCAGCCTCCCAACCTCAACCTGTTTATTTTCTCTCCTTGTGTACAGTTGCCCCATGGCTGGTTTGTTATTATCCATTCCCCACCCCCAGTAAAGAGGATAAGGCTTGTGATTAATGCTAAGGCTGGATAAAGCTGGAACTAGCCGGGTGAGAGAGGCGGGCCTGACAGACCCAGACTCCTTTGTTATTGGCTAAGCATGACATCATCCCTTTTGTTTGGCCACTGGCAGGCTGCAGGTTGGGCACGTGCAGACTAGTTGTGTGGTATTAGAGCCAGCTCCCAAGTAACCCCTAACACGCACTAACTCACACACATACACACACCCCCACAATATCCTCTCTACCCCCCACATGGCTCTGAGCATTGCCCGGAGCCGCCTCAGCCAGCCAAGACAGCAAAGGACACCATTGTGGCTCTTTGTTGAGGAAGTGAATGCAGGAAGCGGGAGGGCAGCATTGAGGGTATTCATGGATGGACTGTTGCCTCCACCTCCTGCTCGGCTGCATCCTACCTCACATCCCATTGAGAACTAATAGCCTGCATCCCCCCAAGGTGCTGCACTCACCCTGTTTAATAGAAGCTCCCAGTCCCTAAGTTAACCGAGCTGAATGAATATCCCCATCCAGCACAACAGCTATTAAAATGGTGTCCTCTTTCTTCTGCCTTCCACATTCCATCCCATCATAACCTCTTCAGTAATGCTCTCTGTTAATGTAGGTCAGAAAGCACTGGATACTGTGGGTTATGTGGTGGAGGACCTCTGCTGAGAGAATGACAGCATGGGCTTAGTTGGGATGGGGCTTCCTCGTGCCTTCTCTGAAAGACTGAGGGCAGGCGGCTGGTTCCTTGGCTTAAGCCTGGATAATCCCCACTGCTGTGACGGTAACAGCCTGCCAAGCAAACCTGATAAATTGACCAGAGGTTTTTGCTACCAGCAACCAGCAGAGGGAAGATACTGTATGTCGACATGGAGACTGTGCTTCTAATGTATGGTCATAGGGGGAACAGTGACCTACTAATGGTGACACATGCTACACAATTACAATAATGTGAACAGTTATAATAATGTCTAGACCCACTAGAGAGCACAGACATCTACCAAGCCATTTTATCATTTATTTATTTATTAATTTATTTATTTATTGTTTATTCATTACTTACAAGCTCTAAAGGCAGAATTATCCCTGTCTCCCCATGGGCAGGCGCAAACCTAAGTCACAACCTATTGGTCACGTGACCTTGAACAGCTTGCTGATGAAAATTAACATCTGGGTTGAAGTGTGCGACTTGTTGTCATAGTTTTAAGTTTTCTCCATTGGTTTTTGATGGAAAATTATCCATAATGTCAAACAGTTATATTGATCCCCTCAGTGTCAAGGCGAGATAAAGATATGAGACGAAGCTGATGGCAGTAGGACTAAACGAATGCCCCCATGTCTAACTGCCGTTACATTGAGAAGGAGCTGCTAATACAGTGCGACGGCTTTTTTTTATCATCTATACAAAAACAAGCATAAGTTTTAAACAGTAATATAAAAATGTTTTACTCACCAGTCACACAATGGTCTGAACAAATTGTCAAAGATTTATAAGGACTCCAAGGTGTTCTGTCAACACTGACACTCTTGATAACCGCTAGCCAGTTATCACATCTTTCTGGGCTTTTCTGTCTTTTCGTTAGTTCGAAAAACGATCTCTTGTTGTCTGTGGAACAACTTTGTTCGTGGAAGCCAACCACAACACAACTCTCTGGCATATTTAAAGGAAACTCAACAAAAATCAAAGAAATATCTACAGGGATCAAAGCTGAAAATCCAGTGGCATTGCTTTTAGCAATCTTTTCTTTTCACTGGCAAAAGATCTGGACGTGACAAGGTTCACCGATGTTTCCAGATGTTTGCATCTGTAAAGAGTCCTTTAAAAAATTCCTGAATCCAGGCAGTGATCCGGATCACCCCCAAACTCTGATCACTTGTTCCTTATTCCATTTCAGAGATTTCCTGTCAGTTCTCAGTGCTCTGCAGCGTCCCAATGCTGAGAAACCGCACTATAAAGCCATTTTCTTTATATCTTTGAGCATCACTTTACTGCAGTATTTCACTTTACGTCTCAAAGTCTCACGCCAGCAAGACAAAAAACAAGAGTCGACATCGGACTGGGTTTTACTGGCTAGAGAAAGCTTGGAGATGAGACAGGATGCAAGACATGTTGAATTAGCCGACGTTAGGGCGCATCCGAGTAAGTGAATCTGCCAAAATTCAGTAGCAGGGCTTTGAGTCTATAATTATGGTAAAAAAATATCTGCATGTGTTCTGATAACCAGTATTTTATACATGGTAATGAACAGAAGCCTGATTATTGTTGTTTGGCATCGTGGTCAATAAATCAAACCAGGGAAGGGGTCTGTGATCTAGTCTGTGATCTTAATTGCTAGATTGGCTGAGTGCCCTGCTGAACAGAGAAACAACATGTGACTGACTAATGCATTTATACAATGAAGGAGATCTCCATCAGTTCCATTGATGATACACCATATGTTGTGCTTATCCTCCTTACAAAGGGTAGAGGAAGCAGCTGTAATGACACATGAAGGGAAATCCAAGATTAATTTGCAGAATCATGTGTTAATCATCTTTTTTTTTTTCAATTGTCAAAACAGGGCAAAGACACCAGTCTGTGAAAAAACACCATACATGTTTCGCAGCCATATCTTGATATAACACAAATCACTTAGCCAAAACAGAATGCAGAATAGGTTCTATTACAGAACAACTAATCAGTATGAAAAGTTTTGTCAGAACCAAATAAAAAAGAAAGCAACAGAAAGAGTCCTGCAAGTCTAAGCAGGGGTCCAGCCAAGAAAAATATACTAAATTAAGCATTCACCCTCTTGTCCTTGTATAATTTATCATATGACATTGGTATGACTGAATTTTCAAGCCTCCAGGAATTATGGAACAAAATGGAGTTTCCAACTTTCCTTTTGTAAAAAAAAAAAAAAAAAAGTCTAGTGTTTCGTCTATTAAATGAAACATTTAAATCACCTTTACTTAACATTCAGAGAATTTGACCAGCTTTTATTTGCAGGTCATTTCACTCAGAAACCTTCATAATAATGACTGTTATAATTATATTTGTATAATGTTCTTTATTCAGACATTTCCAGTACCTAGAGTACAGAGTTTCAAAATGAACAGTAACACATGAGCACTTCATGTGTCATCTAGCTTGACAGTAGCAGAACTGAGGATTCAACTGATGACTCACAGCATGGATTATCCCAGGTCAAACACTGGGAATTTACAGCATGTTTCATTCATGGTTTTTTTCCCTCTGCCAAGTTCAAACAGATATGCTTTAGCCAACGGTGGTTTTTCTCCAGAGCCGGAAATGTCACATGTTTGCTTTGATTAGGTCATGCAATGGATCATTGTTTGCTTTAAAGACACCACTGTTTCACATCGACACACACATTCTTTGTAAGCACATTCTGAGTATGCTGCAGCAGAGTTAAAATAACATTTTTATAAAACATTTATGTGTTATTCTTTTTGTGTATGAGAAGGCAGTAATGCTTGGAGGACATAAAATGTGGTGTAGTTGGATCTACAACATGCCTGATGTTAAGTACTCCGGCATTACTTGCATCTGAATGTGCAACCTTTGTGGGGGCTGATGTATTTTTGTGTGTGTTAAATGTTCCCTGACATTTAGTGGTGTGGAGGTTTGACCAGATGAGGTGACCACATATGATCAGTGATGACCTCACTCTGCACATGCACAGAGATATCAGGGACTTTCAGCACCCTGACACAGATCCATCTCGTTGTCTAAAACACACACGAAATAAATACTGTACTGGCTTTCTCAGTGATGTCAGTTATTCTTTATCCTATAAAATTGACCTAATGTGTTAAATAATCCTAGTTTTTTATCAGTATTATTAAAGTATACTTTTCTTTGCTCGTATAAGCACAGTTAGTCCTCATTGGGGTAGAAGTACAACAATTTCATGGCACACTCATCACACCTACTGAAGCAAACATGGAAGTGGCAGCTGTCAGTGCCAGTCAATGACATCATCTGACCTCAGGGTGATGTCTTTACAGGGCAAGAGTTCTGTGTTGCAGCCTGTGTCATAAATTTAAAGATAAACTGCAAGGAGTCACTGCCTGCTGCATGCAGCAGGTCCTGTGTTCGCATGTCATGTCCAGGATGTGTTGCACTGGCAGGAGCTGAATGTTCCCAACCCAGCAGCCAGTTTGGATCCACATTGACATGATCAGAAAAACAAATTATGCCTGTAAAAGATTTTTTTAAAAAGTGAAATGGTTGTACCTGCTTCATGTTTTTATTGCAATTGATGAATAAATGCGGTATACTTTTTTTAAAAAGATTTCCAGAAAATTGCTATAAACTCCGAGCTCCTGGATAACAATTTATTGTTAACCAACGTGGACTCATGCTGCAGTCATCTTGATTTCTGTGGGACACACTGAGAAGACTTAGCCTGTGCTTTAGGAATGTCAGACCATTTTTAGACTGTTTATGCTGATGTTGTGTCACACACCAACACACATACTCTCACACTCAGCACTGACCTTGTCATTGGTCAGTATCATTACTGAAGTCAGGAGAAAGTTTTTTATGACACTCCCAAGCCATATTTTCATAATCAAGCAGTTATCTTGAGTTGCCTAACTACAAACAGCTATATTTTATGGTACAATCGTGTGCTTGCTTATATGTGCAAACTGTCACTACTGACAAGCATTGACTGTAAGGACATTGCTTGACTTGCATCCCTGTGTCTGACCATATTTTTCTTGTCATTACAATCTTTTTATAGCATGTTAGTTTAAAACAAGCAGGTTTCTGGCCATCTGTTGTCAAACACATTCATTTTATTAATTCTCATATTTAACACAAATGTACAAACTTTCCTTTCTCCTATTCATCATGTGTCTTATATCCATTCTCATTTCTTTCTTCTTACCCTCTTCCTCTGCAAAGAACAACAGAAGAATTACATCTCCTCTGAGACCACTCCCTGTTTATGCCCTGCAGTGACGCCAGCCTCCATTTCCTTTTAGAGAAAAGCCTGGATGCTGCAGAATTCTGTTTGGACTACCAGTATGATTTTCTGTCTGTCATACCCTTCTTACTCGTTACATCAGATCCTTTTTAGCATTCTTTCTCATCCTCCTCTTATCCTTGTTTCCTTTCCCCATATTTCTTTTATTTTCCCTCCTTACCTCTCTTATCCCTTGTTTACAGTGCCTGCAGAGTGCATGTGCCAGGAAGCCCAGGCCAGCACTGTATTATCAATTATGTTGTAGCATTGCAGAGAATTGAAGGATCTGTACTGGTGCAAGACTGCAGCACCAGATCTGGTATAAGAGGTCGCTGACCTCTTAACACTGCACCAAAACATGTTCATATCACACACTTATCAGGAGTAGCGGTTTTAACCTGTCACTCATCGAAAATCAGCAACATAGATCATGTCCTGCCATCTGGACTGCCATAACAACACCATTAAATATGGAGGCTATGCTAGAGGAGTCAGTAAACGTTTTCATTGTCCTCCTCTTAGCAGAAAAACAGAATCCTGTGTTCATACACGGATTTCTGTTCATTAACATCACATTATATACTTAAAAAGAAAAAACAACAAATAAGTTCAAGCTGCAAAGATTCTGTTTACCTTTTAAGGGAAATATTTAATTATGTTATGCAAACTATTCCTCAAATGATTCACAACAGTGAGTCATCATCACATCTGTTTAATACAAGAAATCAAACTTTTATCTTTGTGCAACTGATAAACAAGACCTTAGCGCAGACTGAGCTGTGTGTATGTGTGTGTGTGTGGTTGTGGTTGTGGTTGTGCTGTGCATGTATGTACATTTAAAGGCCTTTAATCCACAGCCATTGAGCTCACACTCTTAAAATAGCTCTGATCTCATTAGGATTAATTGCCAAATAACCCGGGGTTTATTAAAATGTTAAAATAAAGAAAAAAAGATGTTAAAACGGATGTGTGTAAAAAAACAAACAAACAAAAAAGTAAACGTGAGCTCTGACATATTAATGCAGCCAGCAAGCTCTTTCTACCAAATGGTTCTATTCTATCTAATCCTGTGCATATATTCTGTACTTGATGGCGTCACATATCATCCGTGTTTCTGACTATCTTCTTATAGAGTTTTTGTCTTGTACAGCGGACCACTTTGGCTAAATGAGGTGAACAATAACTTAAGTAACCAGTCAGAGTAAAACCATGTACTGTACAGTAACCTTTCATCATCTAAAACCCCTGCACCACGTTCCAGTGCAATGCAGAGGGTGTTTGTACTTTTATGTCAGCATTAGTGTTAGATGCAGCAGGCAGAGCAATGCTTTTATTTAGACCATGGTAGCTTACAGCCAGGTTTCACAGATTGACCTTGTCCTGTCTAAATCACCTGCCTGGCTTTCTTCCAAAACATCTCTACTACATATGCTCTGTAAGCAGGAACATAATCAGGCACATCTTATGTGCACTGTGGAGCTTCTGTATGTTTACAATGAGCTGTGATGCTGGATGCTGAAGCATCAGAGCATCTAAGTTTTACTTGAACAGTGCAAAATGTTTTATTGCTACATTCTATTTCCCTTCTTCGCTTTTCTCATCTTCTTAATTTTTGTCTTGCATCTCACCTCCATCATCCCCTGCCCAATTTACTCCAACATCCAGACCCTCTCCATCTTTTCTTCCCTAAAGCGTGCTCTCCGCCCGCCCTCCTTTTCTCCACTCCTGTCCAGTGGCGCTTCAGTGATGCAGTGATTCATAGCTGCAGTAGGCGCTGCCTCATGGTCATGTGACCAAAGCCTGCCTGACAACATGGGGGAACAACACAGCCCGGCTGGATTGTGTGCAGCCACATGCACGTGCTCACACTCCCACGTGCAAACACGCACACACACATAAAGCAGAAGCAACATTATTGTGCGCATGCTCACATCCTCTCCTTTTTATCACAATCTGACAGAAGCAGCATCACTCAGTTGCACTGGGCGCCCTTACTCTCTACGGTGTAACCGCATTTTTATGACTTTGCTGATATTACCCACCATAACGGCAACCAACTGTCTCAGCAATATCTGAGATCTGCAATTTTCAGCCCTTATGCATTATTTATAATCCCATGCTTTATGCCTTATCTTCATAACTTACTCAAGCCAGTGTTTATTATCACAACAAATAGCAGATATGGAGTTCATTTTCCTCCCCTTGTTGCTGCTTCTGGGTGACAGCAGCAGAATAATCAAGGGTTTGAGGAAACTATCCCGGGGTCAGATTGTCAAAAGCTCAGGCAGCGCATTCATTATTAGTGTGTCGTCAGAAAGTCGTAGAGCAATGCTCAAGTTTTCTCAGCTAAGAGAGAATATTCCTAAGAATCTGCAGTTCAAATTAAATCCATATAACCTGCTTCCTTTAAGCATGAATCTTCTAATACACCTCTTCAAACCACTGTCAAATGCTTAGAATTGCAGTCATATTAGCTTCCTTGTTGGCAGAGGATCCTGATCATATTTTCCACTGCAGTGCTGAATAATGACCTGTCCTTTCTTCCTTGTTGTTTATCCGTTGCGCAGGTGGAGCTGGGCAGGAAGCAGGAAGTGGTGGTTTATGACCAGAACTCCAAAGAGACTGGGCATCTGTCCAAAGATGGCTTTGTGCACATTCTCATGGGAAAGTTGGAGGGTACCTTCCACAAAGTCTCCCTTCTTACCGGTATGTGAAAGTGTCTGTGTATGTGGGCATATTTGTGGGAGTTAAATGTTCGAGATGATAGTGGTATGAAAAAAAAAATGCTGTTCACTCTGTCGATTAAAATCACATCTCCATCCCTGCATTACACAGCAAACAGGTGCACTGCTTGTCATTGCAAAGTTCAGCCAGCAGATGTCACTACAGCAGATTTATCCAAGTCAGATAATACCAGCTGTTCTTCATTTCTTATCACGACTGATGGTCTGACTTTTAAGTGTCAGGTTCACAGGTGATTGTGAAGATAGGATGGAGAGAGGGAAATATCAAAAAGATGCTTCATTGATACAAAGTCTCTCAAAGTTGACTCTTTGATGTTTAATCTTCCCCGAGGTCGTTCTCTTACCCAGCATCACAACACTGATGTAAAGCTTAACTTTCAATCCTCTGGTCTTATTTACCAGAATGATTATCCTGTCATACTGCCCATCAAGCACACTAAGACTTATAATAGAGCTCCAGCAGGACTGTTAATAGGCTCCTTGAGTTAATATCATCTTGATTGTGATGGCTGCAGCTTTTTAAGGGATGACATTACACACACATCCACCCACAGAGGCTTATGAATCCGTCCTAAATGTGTCAGCGCAGAGAGTGTAATCTGCCTTAGTCAGGACTGGAAATGAGATGGGCAGAGGCAAGCTGCTCAGTTAAATCTCTGTTCTCTCCATCCCCACATCCCCATTCTGCACATCCTCTCAGCACGCTCCTTCCACTGGGAGATTACTGCTTATTTCATGAGTCATTTATGGATAATGAGGATTGCCTCAAAGAACCCCAGCTTCCAAAATTAGTTACAGTCACAGAGATGTATTCTGTACACACTTAATGGTGCATTCTCGAACACGCACACGCACACTCTCTGTGATTGTGTTTTAAATCCAGGATTTTCCTCCTCAGCTTTTTTTGATCAGACATATTGTTATTAATCAAAGTTTCTCTGTCAGCAGTTCTCTCCTCATTATCAGTCTCCACAGCTCACTGTGTTTCTTCAAGAGAAAAAAAAGTCACACCTCTTCCATTTCTGTCCCTGCTTCTCTGCTGTTTCCACGACAACAGTGGCAGAGAATGTTCCCCTGGAAGGACTGAGCCAATGGCGTTTACTGTTGTTTGGGTTCTTGTATTATTTGGGTCAGTAGAGCTTGCAGCCAGGGCCTGTGCATATATGATGTTTTGGTGCTTATGCACGGGAGTAGGCGGGCAAATGGAGGACTGTGTATGGACACGTCTACATGCTTGCGTGCATTATCAAGTTCCGTCAATAAGTGATGCAGGAGCAGTTGAGTGAGAGGATGCTGCAGAGTTTTAATGTAGTGAAGAAGACGAGTGAGCAGTCAACAGCAAGAAGGAATCTAATGATACTGTGTGATCAAAAAGATCTTTTTCTGATTTTCTTTACTTTCTGCACATCATGAAGACAAGAAAACATGATAGGGGGAGTTTTTAAGGACTTTGGAAAATGTTATTTGTGAAAATCTGAATACACTTTGAGTTTATTTATTCTTTTTTTAGAGGCACGTATATGCTCTCATCCCTCTCAAGGGGAAGGACTTTAGGTAGTAAAACTATGCGGATGGACTTGCATGCAGTTAACATCACAAAACTCCTGGAAAGGACTGTCTGATAGAATTGACAATGTGTCCTTTCATACAGGACAGTAGTCATTAAAGCAGGCAATGAACCTCCTTAGCATTTAGAGAATTCGACCACTTCTTATCATGGCTTCCAGTTAGATCCTTTCAGGTAATAGAACTCTGTTAAAAACCTGTTTTGTCCAAGAAAAAAAGAAAACTTCACTCTCACTTTTTGAATAATTCTTCCCCCAAAAATTGCAAGCAATAACCCTCTTTCTTATTTTGCTCCTTTGCTCATTGGATTCTCCCCTCCTTCTCCCTCAGCTTCCCTCTTTTTCACCTCCCCCTGCTGATCCTCTGATTTATGATACTAATAATTCTTCCGATGACTTCATATCTGACTGACGACTTATTTTCAGCCTCACATGTGCACACCATGCGCAACACTGTTTACACTCGCTGCAAATCAAGTGAAGGGGGTAATGTTAGATGGGAAAGGACGAAGGATGAAATAGAGTTGTGAAAATAAAAGAAAACTTAGATAAATAAGATAGGATTAATTATAAAGTTTTTACTAAATTTGTTTAGGGGAGGAACATTTTCGATCTTAAGTGATATTTTTGCAGAATCTTGCCAGTGTCAGATTGCAGTGATGCTCTATTCTAATATGAAGTTTTGTTGTTTTTCATCTTTTTTTTTTCTACTTTTTTTTATGCATTTTAAACTAATTTAAATATGCTTACATTTACCACAAACCAGGGGAATTAATTGTTGAGACTGGGAGATTGCAGATAAACTGATTGAGTGGCATGTTATACATCCCAAGTGCATGTACTTGGTTCGTATTGATCCAAAAACAATCAGTGACCCCTCTTGGGTTTCTCCCGATTGACCAAATAATCAATAGCACTAGTTTCGATATAGACCGCTTCCTGATTGCGGGTGATGTCATGTGGCCGTATCCCAGTTTGGATCATTGTTTTTGAATGAGACAAGTAATCTGGTCCCTACTGTCTCTCACTGTGTAATTACTTTTAATTATGTATTTCAGGATGTGGTTGTTGTGGTAGTTGGAAAATGTTAGTATGTGCATATGCTTGTGGATCTATGTGAGTAGAAGAGTGAGGGAAATGCACAAGCATTTCACTGATTGTGTGAAAGTGTTGGTGAGAAACATGTCTCTCCCAGGACAGCCATATTTTTACCACAGTGGTGATCTCACCCACTTGGATCTCAGGCTGATGTCTCTTGCCTTTTTCAGAGTTCAGATTGTGTTCTCTTTTTTTTGTGTGTGTGTGCATATGTGTGTGTGTAGTAAGAGTAGAGCACCATTTGGTTGGAGCCAGCTGCCTTCCCAGTGGGTCTAAAGTTTGCGTGTTTCCCACCAATCTGTAAGCACAAAGCCAAAGCAAAGATAACACTGACCACTTCCTGCAAAAGTGGAGCTAGGTGCTATGCTGGCTAATGCCAGCTGCATAGCTGCGACATGTGCCACAGCAGCTCTCGTGTAGACCTGCCAGGGTGAAATGTTTTGATGTTGGCATTTGGACCTCATGCTCTAGTTTTAGCAGATGAAGCTGCAGACAGAGAATAGAAAGAGAAACATCAAAAAGTGAAAGAGCGATTAGACGAGGTATGAAAAAAAAAATCCTTATGTTCTACAGATAAATAGAGTTGACTGATGGGTCCAAGCGGAGGAGAGGTGGAGATAAAAATAATTCTTTTTAATCATTTATACTGCAGTACTGAAAAAAACAAAAAGTATTCTGACAAGGTCTGACAGGACAGGTAGGTCACGGAGAGAATTAAGGTGTGGGGGGCTTTGCAGATGTGCAACATTGCTCCTAATCTTTCCCAATGCCATCTGCCAGTGTTTTTTGTGGGATTACTAAAGCGTCGCATTACTGGGTCAGAGAGACAAAGGAGGGACAAATGAGATAGAGCTAAGGAGTGAAAACATGTGTCTCCTTTGTTTTCACTGGGGAGACTTGGGGGCAGCATGTTGCAGCGCTCTGAGCCCACACAGCAGCTGCTATTGATCAGACCTAAAACAATTACTGGATCAACAAAAAATTAAAGGCAAATATTTACATATTTAACATTTTTTAAATATTTAAATGTGAATAATTTGCTTGTTTCAGCACCTTAAATGAAGAATTTTCTGCTTTTCTTTGTTTTATGTTAACGTAGATGAGGGGTGCCCAAGTCCAGTCCTCAAGAGCTACTATCCTGCAACTTTTAGATGCATCCCTTCTCCAACACACCTGAATGAAGTGAATGGCTCGTTACCAGGCCTTTGCAGCTCTAAATGACATGCGAATGAGGGATGCAGCATAGTAGCTTTCGAGGACTGGACTTGGGCACCCCGTCATAGACACTGTAGAGCAGTGTTTCTCAGAACCCACTGGCCTGGATGTTTTAGATGTGTTCCTACTCCAACACACCTGAGTCAAATTAATGAACTTCCTCATCAAGTTCTTTGCAAGCCTGTTAACAAGCCCTTCATTTCATTCAGGTTTGTTAAAGTAGGGTTACCTCTAAAACATGCATCTTTGTATTAACTGTTTGCTTAATCAACAAAGATGCCATCATATTTATTTATATTTCATATTTAAAAAATAAAATTAAGTCAGTCAGCTGTTGTGTCCTTATGATGTAATCCAGGTTTGCAGGTATGTATAGTTAACTTGTGACTTCTACCTCTTTGAATAAACAGGCTCAGCAAGGTTTGAGCTTCCCATAGTACATAAAGTAAGTTTAATCAGATTGAGTGCATATTTTGCTTTCAGGCACAAAGGTGAAAAAAGTAATAATACTCACTGACATCATCGTGTGCACTAAATTCACTTGTTTTTTGGGGGGTTTTTTTGTTTTTTGTTTTTTGTTTTTTTTGTGAATTCAGTGCACACGATTCCTGGTTCCACAGTTTAAAAATATTTATAACTGTGCAGAAGGAACTATATACAGTCGTTTTTAAAGCATTTTTGTTAAACTTTTATGAATACAGGTTTTGCATCTTAAATGGAAAAGCAGTTTTGTTTTTACAGCTCATACCCACGCTGTCAGTTGGCCAAATCAATGAAAGGGCACAAGATGAGACATTGTGGTGACATACTGATGAAAGGTCCCTCTCCCTCATTGTCTTTGGTTCACACTCTTTTTTTTTGCACACACAGACACACTACTTCGCTGCAGTTCGTAGCATCGTCTTTGAGAAATAAGGTCGGGGTGTGCCTCCCCAGACGGAAGTACAAAGGTCATTTTAGTTATATGTAATTCTGCTACTCTGATATACAACAGGGTGGCGACCTGTGTGTGTGTGTGTTTGTGTGTCTTTGTGCTTCAGAAAGAGGCTGAAGAGGTGAGGTAATCATAAGAGGCCGAATCTCACAATGCAGCCGTTCACAGAGACATTCCAGTGAGCTACATAAGGAGGTCTGTTTGTCTCCATGTGTGTGTTTTAGTGTATCCATGTATTCCATGTGTGTTTGCGTCCTTTTTTGCATGAATATGTGCATATGAAGCAGTGTGTGCACGCGCATGAGGCAATGTTCGAGAATGCATGTGTGATCAAAAGAAATAAAGACAGAACAGAGGGACAAGAGCTATTGAGGAGATGAGGTAATACTCTTCATTACGTCCTGAATGTGTGTGTGTGTGTGCCAAAGTGTTTGCCGGCTTTATTTTCATTCAGTGTGTGTGTGGCCAGAGATCTTACTTAATGAGCTAGGCTGTCCTGTGAAGTGTTTATCAGCCCTTGCAGAGCTGAAAGTCCGTCTTTAAGGTGAATTCTTCTTCTTCTGGACCCCAGCAGGATGTCCTCTTGTCCTTCTGTCCTCCGAAGCAGCTTTACGGGGGAAACCTCACCAACGTCTGTCATGGCAAATACATAAGTCATATTAACAAAAAGGACATCATCATATAGTCCTTACCAGGTCTTGAAATTTGGTTGCTAGAACCTCACTTGAAGAATAACTTATGACTTATAACACAGTTTCATTATTTAATTAACAATGGTAGAGGTTGTTTTTTTTTTTGGCATGGCTGTGTATGCATGCTCACAGCAGTGTTTTTTATGTTTAAATGTTTTCTCTGAAATACATGATGGCTGTTCCACCGGTGCAGACAGGATGAGCTACTTGAGATATCTGTGTGATGAAAGCTAGACTGACATTATTACTCAAGCTGTGCAAACAATATTTAAGTGATATTTGCACACTACCTTATGCTTCCAGGCATGTTGTCATTGACAACCACTCAGATGAGAAGATTCAAACTAATTTTGGTTGTACACCTCAGGTTAATTCCCCCCCCCCTTTTACAACTCTTTTCTGTGTCCCTTAGCCTTTTAACCTGTCATTTCTGCACCTTGTTGCCACCTCTCTCCCTTTGCCTCCCCCACCTCCCTTTGAACTATCTCCATTACACTTTGGGGAGCTCCAGCAGATCAATGATTTCATTGAGAAGGAGCCAGTGGTGCTATTAAAGAGGTGAGCTCACCATCCCCAGGGAGGTCTGACACATTATTCTCAATGACCTCGCCCTCCTCGCCACCTCTCCCTACGTTTCTCCTCCAGCCCCCTTTACTTTCTCCCTTGACTTCTTCCTTTCTTCACCCATCCCCTCCTCCTCCTCTTCCTCCTTCCTCTTCTCTGTTTCACGAAGCTGAGAACAGAGCTCTATTTTTAGGCCCAGACTCCTGCGGTCATCACATCTGGCGCCAGTGGCCTCGATGCTCTCACCCTGGCCTGTAGATACATAAACACACACACATATATGGACAAATGCACACCCACCAGCCCCACCCCAGCCTACACCAAAGGACCACAAAGGTCACAGAATATGTGCTAGAGAATAACTATGACATCACCTCCTGATCTGAAAAGTGTTGCAGACTTTGAGATTGCATTGAAGCTGAACCATGACATAATGCATTTTTTTGCAGATATGTATTGAGCTCCTCTTTTAGGTTCCCACTTTGATGAAGTATTGTCCTCATTATTAACTTGCACACACACTTCAGCAAGCATGCAGATGCATGCACATGTGGACAGGCTCTCATACACATAAACATACATAATATGGTAACGGGGCCCACGGGAGGTCTGCGCTGAGTCGAGTTTTATGTAACAATGTTCTGTTTCTGCCAGTGTTCTCACCCCCTCCTTCCTTGGTCTCATTGGCCTCACATGATAAGCTTGATGTCATTTTCTCCTTCTTTCCCTGAAAACGGGAGAACAAAAACAGGCCTGCATATGTGTGTGTGTGTGTGTGTGTGTGTGTGTGTGTGTATGTGTGTGTGTGTGTGTGTGTGAGTGTTTATGTGAGCTGTTGCCAAATGTTTCCACCATGACGTGATCTCTCTGCTCCGCTTGCCTCCTGCTCCTCTTCTCTTTCTCCTCCATCACTCAAAGTCCTTTGCTGGCTCAGAGGGCTCTTGAACACACACCTGAACACACACATATACATCCACACTTGTGAAGCGTAGTCATACTTATGCACTTAAGCATGCGAAGGAAGAAAATTACATTTTCTCCCAGATCCATTCAAAAGAGAGATGAGCATTAATTCCAAATTGTGTGAATAAAGATTAGAGCTTGTGATGTCAGTACAGGCGTACACACACATTAACAAAACCTAGACGTGACTATTAAGCTTAGAGGAGCTTATAGGTGACGACCATTTCAGTTCGTTTCTGTGACACTTAATAGGAATAAGATTAAATTCTTAGTGGGAAATGCGCATGTAACACATACTGGAAAGTAACGCAAATTAAGATGTTGAATCTCCTTTTAAAAGATGTTTTTTGTTTTGTTTGGTTTTTTTTCAATACTTGGAGTCAGTAAAGTGCCCTAAATACGTTAGCCATAGAGATGGTTTGTAATGTGTATACAGTCCGTTCGCAGTGCATAACTTATGGCTCTTGAAATCTATCTAAAGACTCTTGGAACATCCCAACCCACCCCTTTCATGCATTCGTCCAACGTGGGATAAAAATAGTTTGTTGAAACTGTTACCTAGGCAGTGTCAACACATCAGGTCAACAGGAGCTGAAGTTGAACAGCTAAGCTAACCCGGGCTCGGTTCACCCCCATCAGCACCTCATAACTCAAACGTCCCCACGGGTCCGGGCCAAGTCATCTGTGCTTTGGTTGCCGTTGCCATCAGTTTACCGCTGCAGCATTTATGCTGACGACTCTGACACACATGTGGAGTGGAAATTTCCTAAAGGCACAAGAAAAGGGAAAGAATAAGCTAGCAATTATGCTAGTTTATCCTACTCAGGCCTGGCCTGCATCCACTAAATTCCATTCATGCTCGGACTGCCCACTGCTGCTCCTGTCATAGCGTCATTCCTTGGAACAATGGTGGATTCCTGTTTATCACCGAGCCGTCTTTGATGCACTTTATCTCTGGCATGCTGCAGCACTACTTCCTTATTTACTCATTTTTGTTGCAATGTGGGTTTTTTTCAGCTTTTTCTTCACATTAGCACCACACCTACAATGTATGGATGATGTTCTACTTCTTGGCTGCGTTTCAAATTGTGTTACAATAATGATCGTCTATGTAAATATAAAGTTTTCTAACTAACTTCCCATTAAAAAAAGATAAGGCTTTAACTTCATTGGAACATGAGTATTTCTCTGTGATACAGTTCATTGTGTAAATCCTCTGTGATTTAACTCTTTTCCTGGTATGTATACAAACATGTAACAGTAGCCTTTTTACAGTAAATACTCGCTGACCACACAGAAACTTTTGGGCTGGACCTCTGCTGTCCTGGCAGTTTCCTGATAAGGGCTCGAGATTTTCCATTGCCACAGCAACTGGCTAATTTTGGAGTTGCAGGGAAGCCAAAGGCTTCAGATAGAGGAATGCAGCAGTTTGTGATCATTCCTTGTCCTCCTGATATCTCCCCACATAAACACACTTACAGTCTCTCATACACAAGCATGTACACACATTCATAAATGAATTCAGGCCACTTCCCCCTCTGTTGTGTAACTATTTCCTGTTTCAGATAAAGGAACATCAGGGCTCCCCAGGGTGAAAGGGAGACGCCTAAAGAACTCAGCATGTATATATACAAATGTGTATCTTAAGGATGTGCTTGTGTATTTACACCTTAGAGCAGATTTTTATTTAGACAGAAGAGGGAAGTTCAGAAGTCTCACAATCGGCTCTAGAAACCATTTAACAGCATGATGTAGGCGTTGGCAGGCTGCACACAAACAGCTTGCTTAGTTCCTTTCATTGCATCGCGTCATTCCTTCTCTATTGTTCTTCGGTGGCTGACGGACTGATGTCACTGCCGTGTTGTGGATGTGACACATTCACACACACATGCACACACACACCCACTCACACACACACACATATGCACACACACACCCACTCACACACACACAGACACACAGTCTTCGTGGCATGTAGTCAGGAAAGCCGACCTTGACCTCGGGTGCTGTGATAGCAGCCGTCACTGTCCTCCACACCCAAATATAGTCACAGGGTGCAAAGCTTTACTTCTGTTGTTCTGTTTTTTAATTTATTTTTTCTTCATAAACTTTTTTTTTTTGTACAAATTATTGTGAAAATTTAACACCTTTTAAAATCTCTTGTGCAGGAAAATAGTTTCACTATAATTTACGCAGACATTTTTTTTCCTCTGCACCGATTTGCATTTGATGTCAGAGAAAAGCCAGGACCTACTGTCATGTTGAAGAATATGCTTATGCTAATCATAGCACACATTTACAACAGAGACACCCTGGTACAGTCAAGCTGTCTTAGCTAATTGTAGGACAGGTAAAAAAGACAATGGAGGACAATGAACTAGCAAGGGACCAGATGGCGTAGCTTCCAGCTCTGCTGTGGGGACAGTTTGTGTGTCAGCCTGCCTGCTGTGCTGAGAGGAGCTAATTAACACTCAGCTGATCTGAAACCTGCCTGTCAGTCTGCATGTAGCCACACAAGCTCATTAAACTGATCTGTTGTCAGCTCCTCTCAGACAGAGCAATGCAGTTATTGTGATGCTTCCCCATGTGTCAGACTGTCCCACATGCAAAAGAGGTGGGGTGTGTTTTCAGGTTGTTATTGTGCCCCAAGGAAACCTGTGCATCCCAGCTCAGGACATTAGCATTTAAAATAAAACACCACTCTGTTCGGCTCAGCCAAACTTGAGTAGACAAACTCACCTCAGGGGAAATCAGCATGGACAGGAGTGTGCACTCTCTTTGCACACATTCATAATGTTTTCATTAATTCAGACTGATTTACATAATTTCTGCAGATATTCAGCCTCCATCTCTTTCACACACGCATGAAACACACATACTGTATAGAGGCTCAGAAAAGAGCTTTAAACTGTCTCACTCATAGCTGAAATGTACATTCACTTAACACGTGCATACTAGGGAAACACTCAGGTTTCTCATGCACTCATACTGAAGGATCAACTTTTGGTTGTGTTAATGTTAAATTGTAACAACCCCATTTTTATCTCCACACATACACACACATCACTGAACACCACCAACTGGGATTTTTAAGTAGTTCATCTGGTTTATGATGCCCCTTGGTGTATTTGATAGCTTCTCTCCTGATTCTCTCCCTTGTGTGTGTGTGTGTGTGTGTGTATGCGTGCATATAAATATACAAGTGCAAACTAATTTCTTGCCAGTCTGGCAGATTTAGTGATGCAGTAGCTGTGGTTTCTGAGCTCCTCCAGGGGGTTAAGTTGTTTGGAGGGCAGCGGGGTCTCCAGCATGACTAAAACGAGGAAGCCTCCCTCCAGGCTGAGAGATGAAGCTACCTCATGTTTGGAAGTAGTAATCTATACACCTTTCTCCCAGCTTAGAAATGCATTCAGATGCATTTCCTTGCATTTTTCTTTGGTTCACCTTCAAATTTTCGCCTCCTCACTCGTACTGTCTTATATTGAATTAACGTTTCTTATATTATTCTGAAAGTGATGAAGGGATCACAATAAAGCATAGATGTGAGGAGGCCATGACTCATATACACAAAGGTTTCTTAGTTTGAGAAGCCAAACATGTTTAGAGAATAATTCCAGACACTGTTGCTGTTAATCTGAATTTTGAAGGGACTTTAATTTAAACCAGGAAGTTTTTAAAATGTTGAATGTTTATATTTTGTATAATTTGCATGAGAGGTTTTAAGTTCTTGACATGTTTTGAGTTTTAATGCTGTATGTCACCTGCACACTTTTTTTTACTTTTCTTATTTAAGTCACCATGAATTTCTAATATCTCTGTAGTGATTGGAGCACCCCTCATTTTTTCCGCACCCCCATCTTGTCTTCTCACCTCCAGCACCTCCCTCACCCTGAATTGCTCCATCTATCTTTTCTGCTTGCTACCCGGGTGACTACCTCACCCCCCAGGCATGGCAGCTGTGTTCTCCTGTAGGCATTACATCACTGCAAGAACAGCCTTGTTACTGATCCCCTGACAACCGCCACTATCAACACACACACACACACAATATTATACATGCACACAAACACATATGCACTTAAACTTGTATTTGGAGTAAAAACTGTCAACCTTGCCCCCAACCCCTGCAGCAACATTCTTTCTGTCTTCCTCTCACCTTTGCAACACTGATCTTCCTCCCACATGGGTACACACAAAAACTTAAAGCTAAACACACACATTAACTCATCACCCGAACCTTCTCTACCCAGATAATGACGTCTCTCTTTCCTGCGATATCTTGAGAGATGATCCGCGGTGTCGGTTGACACTCCTGTTGCTGCCTGTCTCGGCAGGAGGGTGACAGCTTCAACAAAATATATCAAATGAAAGAAAAATACTTAAGTTTATTTGGTAGATATATGTCTGATATTTAGGCTTTGAGGATTCATTGGATGGAGAAAAAAAAGGTTTATGTTACTGAAAAACTACAGATCAGGGAAACCTTGAATGTGTCACATGTGCCAAAGGTGCTGACTTTACATGAACACAAAGACATGATTATTACAGGTTTTTAGTCAGATATTATTTGTACGTTTTTGGGGCGTTTTTTTGTTTGTTTGTTTGTTTTAATTAAAGTGTTAAGAATATCCCACTTTTCTTTGTCTTGTGACTGGAAATCAAATTTTTTATTATGTCAAAACTGGTTGTTAGGGATTTAAGGACATTTTGTAAATAAAACAATTTCTCAGTTGATTGAAAGTATAAAGCAACATATTAACTGTGCAGATAAAACTTAATTATATCAATAATATTTGTATTTTTTCTTTTCTGATCAAAGGATCAATGGATTTACATTAATTGCTTAATTAAAAAATGTGAAACACCAACAGCTAGGTGCATATTTACATTTTACAAAGAGAAAGAAAGTTCTTTCTTTGCCACTGAAGAGGCCTTTGATCGTGTTTATCAGGTCACATCTGTCACTTGTATAAAAATACACTATATAAAAATAGATAAGTCATAGTAATTTTTGCATCTTTTTTTTTTTTTTTTTTTTTTTTGCATCTTTTTTTTTTTTAAAGAAATTGGACAAAAAATACCCACAAAACCTTAAATCACCTTATCTTGTCTAACAAAAATGGATGAAATAAAGTCTATGATTTCAAATGTTTTATTAAAAAGACTGCAGATGAGACGGACATCAAACAACTTCCACATCTCACAAAATTTTGCACGTCCTGATCATTTTGACAATCTTTTCCTACCCTCTCTAGTAACTTTTGTTATTTCTTTTTTAAACCTCAGTCTTTTAATCAATCAAACAGCTGAACTTCTAAAGGCTTCAGATTTCAAGAAGCACTAAGAACTTGTCTTCATCTCCTGAGCCCCTTTGGCCTTTTAACACCTTCTTGCATTTTACCATATGCCTCTATGTCATACTCATCTCCACTGCTCTGCCTGTCTGTTTTGGCCATTCTCTATGTATGTGTATGTGTCTGTAAACTATGTGTTGTCCCAGTAACAAGCCCAGTATCATAAAGGCACACTAAATCTAAGAAGGAATCTCAGAGGAGGGGGTGATGGGAGTGACCGTACTACCTATTTCTGACACAGCAGGACACACATGTGCAGTCAATAAAAAAGGCCTGGCTGTCATTTATAGCGTCTTGGCTGTAATCCTCTAATTAACACACCTACTATTCTGAGCCTTGTTACTCTGTTGAGGACTAGAGGAGGAGGAGAGGGGCATAAAGAGAGCAAGGGCATGATGTTGTTTTAGGATCTTAAAAGGGTCCAAGCATTAAAACAGCTTTTGTTGCTGTTGGCTTCCAGCTTTGTGGGTTTGCAGGTGTTAGGAAGTCGTCCTTTTCAAAGCTGGTTTATGGCCTCGAGTCACACACACATAACAACTTGTTTGAGATGGAGATCAAACCTGGGCGACTGAGGAGTGTGTTTGAAGTGTAGTGATTCCTGTTGACCACTGTGGAGGGCCACTCCTGCCTCAGCTAGCTGCAGGTGGGGAAAATATGCAGGAGTGTGTCTTGCAATGGGGATTTTAGTGGGCTGGGTGTGTTTGTTCAGAGCTTGAAACCCTCCCAAAAACTGTCTGCATCTGTCACAAAGCTCATCATGAGCAAACTGACCTATTTCCTCTCTCTGCCTCTCCCGCTTTTGCACAGGATGACGTAAGGCTGTGTTCTCAATGGTGTGTGATCAATCAGGGGTCCACAGTGATGAGATGAAGTCAGTCAGCATGCGGCTGCCCCCCTCACTAGACATCTTGTATAAGCTTATTTGTTTTTTATTATTTGCAGTGACTTAATGTGTTTTAGGTCCATCTGACCTGGTTTGAATGTAATCAGTGTACCGTAACGTCTCAACCAGAGACTGAGCAGACGGACAGGGAGGACACTTGATTGTCCAGACACTGTTTTTAGAAGTTAGTTTGAGAAAAAGATGATTTTGTTGATTTAAGGCCTTGTTTTTCTAGCAAAATTTGTGAAATATTAAACTGAAACACGAAAAGCAAAATATAAAATCTGTATTTGCACCATAATTAGTTAAGATCTAGTCTCCTCTGGTAATTTCCTAAAGTCACTGCTGCTTCTTTCTATAGCTAAACTTGTGGCCTACATGTTTGTCATTCCATCGTCAAGTACCGGGAGTCTGTGGCCTGTCAAATGAACGATGTTTGTCGACCGCAAACATGTTTGGTCTTCTCATCACCGCTAGTGTTCATCATTTCATTTATTCCATCCAGCCTTACTTGTGCTCCTCTCCTCTCCTCTCCCCTCCATCTCTAAAAGGAGAACGCAGTGACATTAGCCAGCACAGGAAACATTTATGAAGTTGAATATATTCCTTCACCTTCAGAAACACAACAGCTGTCAACACACTGACACTCCCCCAGTCTTTACAGACTACAGCACATCTAAGGCATTTCATCTAATGGAGCTGTTTAACTTGTTTTATCTTCTATTATACAATACATTTTAGTTTCATTAAAGGTACACAATCTGTATTTTAAGAAGCAGACAAGCATCTTTTAGGAATAATATGGCTTTAATCATTAAAAAACAAAGTTTGAAAAGCCATATTTTGAATTGAATGCATGACTAATGACTTTTCAACAGTAAAGTGAGAAAAATCTGGGAAAAATCTACTTTGAGAACCAGATTAGGATGCACATCAGCACAAGTTTCTCTAAACGAGTCGGGTCTTGCTCTGTGTTCTCTGTAATCAATATCATAGATGCTATTAAAACTGATAGCTGCATATCTCTTTGCAAGCAGCTTGATAGTTTTGTCTTAGCCTCAGTTCTGCCCTGACAGAGGCCAGCTTCTCAGCTAGGCCCCTGAGGTGGCCGCATATTTGTTGGGTGAGTAAGGAATGTGGTTACGTGCCTTAGACATTAGCTATGACGGAGTGCTGGCTCCACAAGAGAGGGAGGTAGCAGAGGAGGGAGGGAGGGAGGGAGGGAGGTTGGGTAGAATCTGAGCTCACGGCAAGTGAGCTCATTCAAACCCCGAGCTTGAGGAGAGAGTGCAGCTCCGTCATCCTTTTTGCAGAGAGAGTCGGAGGAGGAGGGAGAGGGAGGAGTTTAAACTAGTGACTGAGCGAATGAGAAACGAGGAGAGTGCAGCGGCACAACAATAGTGGGCAGCTCTTGTAGCTGTGGACTCACAGAGACAGAGAGCGCGCTCAGAGGAACACACAGACGCTCTGTAAACCAGCTGCAGGCAGATCACAGCTGGCATTTACGCGCTGACATTAAAGGCTACTTACTTTTTTTCCTTCTTGTGCTTTCTGAGACGACCGATCTTCATAAAACCACAGAACTGCCAAATATTGACGCAGGAGGATTCTAGGAATTTTTGTGGTTATTACATTGGATTTTGGCCATATGTTGACTTGAGGAGTGTGTCCACAGACATATTGGACTGTTTTATATATATTTTTTGTGTGTGTCTGTGGTTCATTCTGTCCATTCAGGAGCAGCTAATTGAAGCAGTGGAGTTTTGTGGACTTTGTGGACATTCAGCCTGAGGACTCACCTCAGTCACCCCGTCCACTTCTATTTGTTTGTTCTGATATTTTTGATTGGCGAGGGGTCACTCTGTCCCCGAAGGACAGAGCACCAGCACATTTCTATCTGTGTGCGCCCGTGAGACAGAGTTTGCACTAGGGGATGCCTCTGGATGTGGTGATTGCCCCAGCAGAGGACTGCTTTTGGCCCGATCTGCAGGACACAGACATGAGGCTGAAGATCAGGGTCCGCCGGATGAAGGAGGGGAGAGAGCTTCGAGGTGTGTATCCACCTGAAGGAGAAAGGATGTGTGCATGTTTGTGTGAGCAATAGGACCAGAACATACCTGTTTGGAGAACACTATATAGAGAATGAAGGCCTGTGTATGTGGCATCCATGTAAAAGATGCAAAGAATGTGGAGAATGATTATTGAAATGGATTTTTGGGAGGTAAACACTTTCAAGTGTTTTACTGGAGGCAGGACTGTAAAATAAATTGATATTTAGTGCAGGTATAGAGGAGAAGGGGAAAACCTTTCATGCTTTGTGCACTGCAGATCGGTACAAAGGCTCCAGAGACTGTCAGGTATTCCAGTCCATGCTTGCTGCAAACGAAAGATAGATGTGAAGTGAATTTTAAGGATCTGTACCAGATCAATTGCTAGATTTACTTCTACAACAGGCTGAAATAATACATCATAGGAGCTGAGCCAAACCTGTTAATTGTTTTCTCACTCTTTTGTTTGTGCAGCTAATGTGTTTAGAGAACCAGAATAGGAAGAAGGGGGATTAGAAGGATGACATCATGAAGATGAGAAGCGATGAAGAGGAAAGAGAGGAGAGAAAAAGGGCTCAGAGGGAAGAATGAAAGCCGTGACCCGCAGTATTACATAGTGCTCATGCTCTCTCAGCCTGTGGTCATTGAGATGTAAAACTATTACAAAGGCTGTTTTTCATTCTTCTGCTCTGCTCTTGGCTTTTTGCACTCATTCCTGCTCACTCTCCCACTGCAGAATGGTGTCTTGTAGAGATTATGTTATCAATATGTGTGCAGGGTGCACTGCAGGTGCTTAACATAACACCTTTTCACACAGAGCGATGAGGCAATGACAGCTGTTTGTGCTAAGAAAAAATCCAACAACGGAGCTGTGCATTTTGCACAAAACAACAATTTGGCTATTTATCAATTAGAATTAATCTGCTAGTATTGCTGAGTTTGAACACATGAGAATATGAGTGTAAAATTTCTAATGTAAGTGGGATCCCAGAGATCTGGTGTGAAGCAGTTAGCCTAGTAGCTCTTCACATTAGTGCACGTGTTCATGTTCAGTTTATCTCCACACAGACAGGTTTCCACTTTTTAAATTCATTTGCCACTTTGGAAAAATGTATCGCACATTTACCATCATCAGGTGAAAATAGGTTGCGTGTGTCACAAGTACTGAAGCACTTTAACACATCACTGTGGAAGTGGACTTGTGAATGCAGGCTAAATTACTGGAGGGTTTATGGTCTTATATTGCAGTAACACCGTACCGCTGAAACAGCAGTTGATCAAAGTGACATTTTCTCGTTATCTGTCCAGTCAGATAAAGAAACAATAAACTGCTTAACCGTCAGCCTCTATGACGACATGTTAATCATATAGCCGTTTCAGGCTGTCATAAAGCTGAAACAGTGCATGAAAAGCAATGACCTCATCCTTCTGGCTCATCAGTATTCTATCAATCTACACATTTCTGACAGACGTTGCTCAATCTCACCACAAAAACACACATACTCTCATTGCTTCTCCAGGCTGCAGCTCAGCCTTTGTGGAGCTGAGAGGGACATGTGTGCAATGATGTCATGTTGGCAGGATGAGGGGGCTCACATTGAGATGCTAATGTCCCCTCATAGTGGAGGGGACAGCTGGAGGGGCACAGAGGGATGGCGTCATGTCTCCCCTGATATGAACCACAGAGGAAAGCCACAGAGGGGTGCAGGGTAGTTATTCAGGCAGATCAATGCCCCCAGGGTTTTGTGTGTATGTGTGCATGGATGTGTGTATCCCCTCTTCTCCATTAACAGACGAGTTAAAGGGGAAAACTGAAAGCCACACAGAGGCTGAAGCACACACACGAAAGGAGGGGTGAGCTTGTATTGACAAGGCAGTCGATTGTACCAACAGTAGTGATGTAACAGCAGAGCTCTCATTAACTGCCAGACAGGTGTTTCCTGCATCAGTATCTTTGAGATTTCCACCTCCATTCTACAGCAACACCATCCTTGTAACCTGCATCTTAAAACTGAAACTTGGGTGTTGATTGGTGAGGATGAGGATTTACAACTAGTGAACAAAGAGGGCCTGAGTTTGGCTGGCTCTGACAGGAGCAAGGGAGGAAAATAAGCACTTGCATAAATGATGAAGTGAGCAGAGAAGAACGGAAAAAGGAAGTCAGTGCTGGCTAGTGTTGCCGATGGCGACACAGTGCCCTCTTTCCTGCTTGTGTGTTTTCATTTTCCCTGAACATTTTTTTACTTTTTTATAGCGCGTGTTCAGAACTGGGTTAGTTACATCCTGTCCAAGTACATTTTCATGACTTCAGTGTGTGACTGAAAATGACTTTTAATTCTCCCATAAGCTTTTATGTTTGTTCCACAGAGAACATTAACGTTCATTTTCTAATAGTGCTGTAGATTTAGTTTTGGTTAAAGTCGCAGTTAAACTTAGGCACATAATAAGTTTATCTCTTGAGTGTAATGGAGTAGCACATTGGTTTTACTCATTATCACAGTGAACTCATCTTTCCCGTTTTGACTTGCTGATGTCATCCTCATGAGCCGTCGGGCTGCTGTGTGTCATGGGTACTTTCTGTGACAACAGCGTGAGTGTACAGTGTTTTTAGATTGGAATTGGCACATGTGTCATCATTTTATTATGGATAAATTTCAGGATATGTCTCATGGCATTTTCTGGTTGCATTATATTTATTTATTTTGTGCCATTTGTTATTTTATCCTGACAACACCCAGGGCAACAAGTCAAGCCAACTCTTGTCAACATCACTGCCCTTCCTCGTTGTCATGGCAACTTTAAGTGGAGTGGGTTCAGGTGACAAGGTGCCAATAACACACTTTATCCTCTGTGACGAATGTCCATTAGCGCTGACCGTGTAAAGCTTTGACTACAAAGAAGGTGTTTGTGATTGTGTTGGGGTAATCTCAGTGTAATGCAATAGCTCTCCAAAAAAGCAGGAAAGCACACCAAGTTCTGCCCTCTTATCTCTGACTTCCATCTCATTGCATGCCAGTTACCCCTTACTCACTCACTTAATCACACACTCTATTCTTTAATGTTTATTTAACACGAGATGAGGTCAGCTACAGTAATTATGCTTCTAATTATTAATCCAGCCACATGCGATCAAAGGGCAAAGAAGTATTTTTATTCTTGTGTTCACTTCCTATTCATACACACAAACACACTTTCTCCTCGGTGTTAGCCACAAACACACACACTCTGTCCACTGTGAAACATCCTGTCTTCAGTATTTCTAACAACTCTCTAACAATGTTTTCACAACGAAAGGGAAATGGTTGCAGTGTGACGTGAGGCTTTTCCTGTTGATTTAATGAACTCCAGGAATTTGTCTCTTCCTCTCTTCCTAACACAAATACAGTAAATACTATAGGTAGCAGTAAAAAAAAAAAAAAAAAATAAATTCTCATTGTGTGTATATTCTCCAACATGAGCTGCCTGGGAACAGAAAGACCAGGAAGAAAGCCTTTAAAGAGCTCTTCCTCCCTCTGTTTTATCAATTAATGACGCTGTAGTGCTGCACATAGGATCACTAGAGACGCTGGAGGAATCGTACACCGCAGCCCAAAGCCAAGTGTGAATTACAGATGTCTGTTTAGTCAACACTATGGAGCCTAAAAAGATTAAATGATATGAGCATGCCTGCATGCCAGCACCCCCTCAACCTTTGCAGGAAATTTTCCCTCCTAAATCGTGAAAGTTATCTGATCATTCTTTCTGCATCTGTCCTTCTCTCTGCTCAACCCCCCTTCATGTGGAGCACTGATGTCATCGCTCTGCCGGTTGCCATTAATAACTGGAAACAGACAGGCCTTCTTCACTTTGCTCTTAAAGTGACAGTGCATCCAGAATAGCACAGGGTCATGACGACGGACCCTGTGTTTTACTCCTCTGAAGCTGTTCTGCTGTGAAGTAGCTCCAAATTTCTAACATGGTATCCTCTAAACATTTGCACAACTTTTTTTTTGTTGTTTAAATCTAATCATTATTTATCCCAGATGTTATATCTGTTGAGTACACAGTGCACGCTGCTGGCTCTGTTTGCTCTCCGTGTGTGTTGTTGCTACATGAGCAATGCAGCTGGGTGTACGTTACAATGGAGAGTGATGTCCTGCCTGCCCTGTGCTGTGTTTGCTACTTTAAATTAGTGATGTCATGTCTCACTCACTCTCACTCGGCGATTGTGCGTGTGGTGTTTATGTGTGTGTGTTTTAGGTGCACATGCACTACGGCCTAGATTGGGTCAAGCAGGGCTGAACCTAGATTAGGTTCCAATCTCTTTTCTGGGCTCAAGGTTTCCTTGAAGCACTTCCCTCCCTTTTCAGCACTCCTCAGCAAAGTCATTACCCACTCCTCAACACACACCTCACCCCCAAATCCTCTATTGTCCCCCACCCTGCAGTTATACAACCACAGCGCTGCAGAGTAATGATGAATGTGGGCATGTGTGTGTGTTTGGTCGCACTGGGTGGAGAGACAATTAAAGATGGTGAGAGTGAGTATTGAGCATATGTTCTCTACAAGATTATGATGTTTGAGTTGATATCCGTAAGTGTCAATGTGTGTGTGTGTGTGTGTGTGTGTGTGTGTGTGTGTGTGTGTGTGTGTGTGTGCATTGCGGTTGTCAGGGGGATGTTACAGGGCCTCTGTCCTGGCCCTGCACCTGTGGCCTCTTTCATTCCCTCGGCCTGACGCAATGCACTGCTACAGGACATGAGCTCATGCAGGAAACAGAGCCACACACTCTCTCTCACACACACACACACTCACACACACACACACACACACACACACACGTACATATGCCAAAAGTGGAGCCGCCTGCCTCTTAAAGGGCCAGACATGCATTCCTGGCCGCCCAGCAGTTAACCTAACTCACACACAGAAGCACAGAGAGCCTCTTTTTTTTTGCTTCTGTTTTACTAAGCGGGGCCCAGACATTGTAGCCCAGATTCAACCTTTGAATATCTATTGAGCGTCTGTCTGCCATGCTAATGGTGGAGCAATGTTCGTGATGAGTTGACTGGAGCCTTTGCAGAGTTTCCAGAGCGCTGTGTGACTGTTCAGTGGAAAATCATTAGTGCGCCTAACCAGTTTTTGTCTTGTCCTCTGCTCTTGCAGGAGGCTTTGCAGCTTTCTCCTCCTGTTTCCCTGGTCTGTGTGAAGGGAAGCCTGCCACTGCTCTGCCAATGAGCTTGTCCCAGCCCTGTTTGCCTGTTGCTAATGTAGGGCCCACTCGCATCCTGCCTCACCTCTACCTGGGTTCACAGAAAGACGTCCTCAACAAGGTAGGATTTATTCTGCATCTTTTCACTGATGTCATTACTCTTTAAAAGACTTTTTACTGTTATCTCACAATAATGACCATAAACCACTTTTAACGCTCTCTGTAGGATCTAATGGTTCAGAATGGAATCACCTATGTTCTGAATGCCAGCAACACCTGCCCCAAGCCAGATTTTATCAGTGAGAGCCACTTCATGCGCATCCCTGTAAATGACAACTATTGCGAGAAATTGCTTCCATGGCTGGACAAAACCAATGAATTTATAGGTGAGTGAAGTCAAAATATATTGAAAATATTAGCAGCACAAAGTACAAAAGCCACTGAGGGAGGTGCCTTTGCAAGGAAGTAAATTCATCTCAAGTTATGTGTCAAAGATTGCTGTGATATTCAATACAACATATCTGCACATTGTCTCAGTCACGTGCAGCTGAGATAACAATAGTGTTAGTTGTAACACAACAGATGACTCCCTGTATTCTTCCGGGTAAAGTCTGTTTAAGGATACGTGTACACAGCATTGTGTGTTTTTTGTGAAAAGCTGTGTGTATTCATACTTGTTCATTGCCATCCCAACAGACAAAGCTAAGGTGTCAAACTGCAGAGTCATTGTCCACTGCTTGGCTGGAATCTCGCGTTCAGCAACCATCGCCATTGCATACATCATGAAGACAATGGGCTTGTCATCAGATGATGCCTACAGGTACGTTTGCTCCTCCCACCCACCTCCAGCTGAGCTAAGGTGTCAGCCCCGATAAAAAGACGATTCACTGTTGAAGGAAATGCTAGAAGTCCTCCCTCCCCCAGTCATGTGAAACGAAATTGTTAGATGGCTTTTCTTTGTCCCAATAGGATAATTTTCCACTGATTGATGTACTGTACATTTGTTAAAAAGTATTTGTACACTGCTTTAGAAAAAAAACTTTTATTACCATGCTTATATGAGATAGTATGTATATATTACTATACTTGCCTTTAAACAGTAGTGCAATAACTTGTTTATTTAATCATTTGTCCTCCTGACAGGTTTGTAAAGGACAGAAGGCCGTCCATATCCCCGAACTTCAACTTCCTGGGTCAGTTGCTGGAGTTTGAGAAGGGCCTGAGATTGCTCAAAGCTTTAGCTTCTGATGACAAGATCTCTGATAACAACTCCAAGCAAAGCTCAGAGGTTAATGGAGTCACTACAGGTTGTGAGATGAATGGTCACCACAGCAACTGTGACTCATCTGTGGCAGAGTTACACATGCCACCAGAACCCAAGCTGCCATCACCCACATCCCTCCAGCAAGGCTTCAACGGCCTGCATCTCTCTGCAGAGAGGATCATGGACACTAACCGGCTTAAACGCTCCTTCTCCCTGGACATTAAGTCTGTCTATTCTCCTAACAGTTCACACTGTCCCAGTCTGGCACCCACACATTCTGAAGACGTCCCCAAACTGTGTAAGCTTGACAGCCCAGGAACAGGGACCTCCAATGGTGTCTACTCACAGTCGCCCGTCCTAGACAGCCCCAGCTCTTCCGACTCTCCATTCCCCTCACCAGGCAGTGGGGGCAGCATAGGAGGTTTGGTGCTTTGTGGAAGTGAAGGAGCCCACCGGTCTGGTACCTCCTCATCCAGATCCAGAAGAAAACATAAGCACAGTTGCAACAGTTCTCCAGTCCACTCCCAGCCAAACCAACCTCCACAGTCCCTCAGCTTGTTGCTGGACCACAAGAGCCCCAGCCTGGTTGACAACCTAAAGGGCTCCCTGCTCCTCCCACTACCCTCCCTACCCACTGTGGGGTCTGGGGCCATGTGGACCAAACACAGAGACACTGTCCAGGCCACCACTCCCGTCACTCCAGTTACTCCAACCACAGATGCACCCTGGCATTTCGGGGCAGAGGAAGGTGGTGAGGGAGAGATGGAGCTGGGAGGAGGGGATGGAAGGGGAGAGGAGTCGTCGGTGAGGTTCGGGAGCAGCTCAGCATATGTGGCTTTTGGGTGCAGCGAAAGTGTGAGGTTACGAGACAAATCCCAGAGGGAGAAGCCCTCAGCACCACAGACACAGAGAGACCACCGCGACTCCACGTCGTCATCAGCAGCGGCCATGTCCTCTGGCTCCAACAACAGCACGCCTGCGTCAGAGAAGCAGTTCAAACGGCGCAGCTGTCAGATGGAGTTTGAAGAGAGTATCTCTGAATCAAGGTCCAGAGAAGAACTAGGAAAGATCGGGAAGCAGTCGAGCTTCTCTGGTAGCATGGAGATCATCGAAGTGTCCTGACACATAATGGACATGACCAGAGCTGTACCTCAGAGGCAAAAATGGACCTGATTAGAGGGAGCGCAAGAGGACGTAATAGGTGGAGCAGAGGAGGGCTTTTTGTGCTCCCTAATAGACAGTGTTAAAGACTCCAACTGAGGCTGAGAGTTAATGTGAATGGTTATCAAGCGAAGTAGGAATCTCACCTGGACAGACAGAGCCTCAGATGTGATGCTTAGCTGACCACGCCCATCCTGAACTCTTAATCTGAAGTAAAGCCTGGGGGAAGGGGAAATAAATGGGTGACTGTTGGTACTGAAACTTTTTATGTTGATGAGCTCTGTCATAGTTGAAAAGAAATTACCCTGAGCAAATGTCATGTTGCATCCTTAATATATAAAATTCCTTTACTTTGACAGATTAGACACAAACTGCTTGCCTGTGGTCAAATGTAATTGCTTCAGTGGGTGTATAGCTTGTGATTTGAAGCCCCATATTTCCTCCCGAAGCTTCACCCTTATGTCAGAGAGCCGCAGAACCGTGCACGGCTACATCCGTCCCCTCCCCAGTGGCTCTGCCTGTCACAGACGCTGCATAACAACATCAACAGTGGACTCCTTAATGGCACCGTCTCCTCACCTCAACACAGCACAAAGCAGAGGGATCCTAAAGACTTAAAAAGGCGGTACTGCATTAAAACAATGAAGGATCCTCATCTTTTTGTTGATGAACTTTGAGTCAAAGACTTGTAATGCTGGGCAGTATTTTCTCCCTCCCTCAAAGCACAGTGTGTCTTTCCTGACTTTGGCTTTCTTGTTTCCAGTGTTAACAGTGTGATAGGGCTGAGGTTTCAGGATGCTCCCCTAAAAATCCTTTCCAGCTGAACCCAGTTGCCACTTATGGCCACCAGTGAGCATGCACCTGAAAGGCTGACTACAGACAGACAAATACTATATATACAATATGAATATATATAGCGATTTTAACGGACTTATCTTCAGTTATAGTTTTAATTTATTGTATTGGTTCATTCTGGTAATGAGAAATAATATAATGTTTTGTGGATTTATTTCTTTTTTCTTTTGTTGAATTATTCTTATTATTATTTGCTGTATGGTATTTATGAACACACACTCATACAAATACACACATTCAACTAATTCAGCAAGCAATATGTGCGGTTCCTTCTTTGGAGAGAGTGATATATGACTTTGAAATGCACTTTTCTGCTTTCCCGCTGCCAGTTACCATTCACACCCTGGCAACACGATACTCCAAAAGCCAAGTTTTGCCTTTTTTTTATATATATATCTGGGAGGATGGCAGACGCCCCATTAATGGCATCTATAAAAACAGGATCTTTGTTTTGGCTCAACTACAGTGTAAATTATTGAATTTATCACATTTGAGGGCTCCAGCATCAACTAGAAAGACTGTTTTTTTGACAGTGTGCAGAGGGAGTCAGGTAGCTGCACACACTTTGATCATGTACAGTAAAACATGAGGGCTTGCATAGCAACTATATGCAAACAGACACACACTCCTTAACAAGGTCAAGATTCACAGACTCACAATGTGAGTACTTTCTGAGCCAACACCAGTTTGTAAGTCATCGTCACAGCATGTCCCACCAAAGCTGAAACCAGCCACACACAAGCTCACCCCAAACTGTATGCACTTACACTTATATTCCCACGTCGAGCATAGGCCCTATATTCACCCTTTTGTTCATTCTCAGGGGATCTTTCAGTGAGCCAAGCCCAACACAGGGTACACTGCTGCTGGCACATCAGCACAGTGCATGTCCATAATGCTCCCACGCTCTCTCTCTCTGTCTGTTTTTGCTCTCATTTCTTCATTTTCAAAGCTTTGATTAAAACAGCACAACACCATGGAAATAAAAAGCAGGATCTTCATGCTCTGAGGTGAAAGGAATGAAAACATTTGCTCTCCTGGTGCGAGATGGTTATTTATTTATGATGTAAATGTGTTTGTTTTTCCTTTGACCCTTGATTAGCTTTACTCTCTGGCGATCTCTGACCTTTGACCTTATGCTGCTGCAGTTACAGTAAGTTCCTGTGCTCCCCTGAGGTTCAAACAACCTCTCCTTTTTTCATCTTCCTCCCTATATTTTTAAGAAACATTGTTAGAATTATTTATGATATGTAACAAGGATGATGCAGGCTGTCCCAATTACAAAATTGTTGTTATTATTATTATTATTATTATTATTATTATTATTATTATTATTATTATTATGTAAATAGGATCTAAGAACACAGAATTTAGGTGAGTTTTTAAAATAAAAATCCTGATACCTTAGGCTGCTTAATGCAAAAATACCTCAGGTTCTATTGAAAGGCTTTTCCTTCCCCTGTACATGTTTTGTGAAAATGAGACAAATACAGACAAGACAAAATACAAACTCTTCTCTGCTTCCTCTTTTTGTGTGTTTGCATGGGGTCTTAACAGGGCTGGGTAAGGCAATGCTGCAGAATAAACCAAAAACATTGTACCGCATCCAGAGTCCAGGACACAGCTATTGATTCTGTGTTGAACAAGCTCTATTTAGACCACACAACACAGCTTCATTGATGTTTTTCTCTTAACTCAGTGGCATTGCCAAATGGTTCTATTTGCTGGTGGGACACTGAATTATTCAAACATTGTGAATTGCCTTCTAGGCAAACATGCCTTACAAAAATAGATTTATTATTGATTAAAATTAAAGATCAATAATGTTGGACGACATTTAAAAAAACTCAGCATTTGAAATTTAAAATATTCTTTAAATTTAAAATCTAAATATTCTGTAAAATGTAAATAAAAAGGGAAACAATGATTTGGAAATAACTTAAATTTCATACAAATAATTAAAACGTTTGAGAATTTTAGACAGCAAACATGAAAAAAATCATTTTCACAATAAAACCACAAGAGCAAGTTAAATTTCTACCTTGTAAGGAATGAAACATTCATAAATAAAACGTCTGTGCCACAGCTCATCTGGACTGAGGTGAAGTAAAAAAAATAATAAAAAAAAAATTGATGAAAAAATGAAAAGTCTTAGAAGCTAAAAAGAGAAAATAGGGTTTGTTATATAGTGAATTGTTTAAAAAAACTACAACTACAATACGGTGCATGAGGTGTAGAACTTGAAGTATCTCTGTAAGCATCACTCATTCTGGATTATTTAGTTTCGGAGCAGCACCGACTGTCTTGCAACAACAACATCAGGGTCTATCACATTATGAAGTGAAGATGTGACACAGAAAGGTTAAAGGTGTTTCAAAGCCATGGGGGTTCATTTCAGTTTCTGAAATTAAAAAATGAGAATTTAAAGAAAAAAAAAATTGTTTTTTTTTTTTCTTTTTGCTTAAATCAAATGTAGACTTTAAATTATTTGCAAATCACTGTGTTTTGTTTATAAATTATCCAGTAGCAACATGGGATACCTTTATAAAGAACTAGCTCAGTAACAAAACCCGCCTCCAGTATTCAGCTCAATAAAAGTTTGTTTCATGTGCAGAAAACACACTGTCAACAAAAAAGGTGTAGACATGCTGGTGTTACACCAAAATCTGTGACCCTTCAGACTCTGTGACTACAGGGGGCAACAGTGTACATTTATCCGCTTGTATGTCTTAGAAGATGAGCAAAGTCTTGAAACTAGCTCGATGCTTGCTAGCTGTAGCTTTATATTTGCTAGCGGGTGTACAGAGACGACTGGTGTCACACTTGTCATCTAATTCTTATCCATACCAGCATATGGATTTCTCAATGTATTTGCCAACCACTTGCTAAGAAGTGACCTCTATCAGTTAAGCTTTTCCACATGGCTAAAGAGAATCAGAGCTCCCTTCGGAGGAAAGTGGGATGTTAAACACTTGCGTCATGTAATGAAGTCCAGTCCAGTGTAATAAATTTTACTACATGAAGCTTATTTTTTGTTAAGTTAAACAGTAAGAGGTGGAAGTATCCTGGATTGCAGTATATTGAACTTCCCAGGATATTTTACAGCCCATTTACAAAGATAAAGAAAATACACAGTATAAGTTTGATAAAAGCTGAATTTATGGCAGAACGCTGATGTTGTTTGTGAGAAACAATACAAAGGTCACAGTGGTGTTCCCTGTTTGCTCCGAGTTCGAGTTTGACTCACTGGTACAATCTCTGCTTCCTCTTGTCTCTCCCAACACAGAAACCAAACAGGTTTTCAGGGCTTTCCCCGCCAGTCTCCCAACTCTGTACAACCTCATCCGTGTGTGCCACAGGCACACAAGAAGGAAGACGTGGTGTTTGCCAGCGATATGAAGTATTTAAACACTGCTTACCTCCAGGGCATGAGAGGATGAGATGAGGTGGTGTGTGTATTTGTGTTAGAAAAAGAAAAAAACAGAGAGGTATTTGCCCTCGAGAGATTACAGTGCACACTGATGTTACAAAAAAACTTTGTCCAAATCGAGCAGGGGCCCAGTTCATTGCCTCCTCTCAATGGGGGCTTGACTACAAAGAGAGTTTTGGTTTCATGATGTCATGGTGGAATTTCACCTAGCTTAATCAAGCATCTTTCCACAAACAAAGCATCACCCCCAAAGCCCCATCGTTTGGTTGCATAAAACACAAACAACCCGTGTGTTGCTCCGGGGCTGGCTTGTGAGGTGAGATGTCTTTTCAAGGCACAAACAACATGCAAAACCAAATGGCTTTTCGGCTTTTATAGTGAGCTCAATCGCAGACAGGCCGAGATAAAAGCATTAGCAGAATCTCCAGTATGGCCATCAGGGGAATTTCCCCTTACATGACCACCACGCTGGTGCAATTCAGTGCAAATCCCACTTTCCCACATTTATTGCCTCTACCAGGAGCCTCCTGCCTGCCATACTGATGTGAGTATTCATCACCTGGATCATACCAGATAATCCTTTCGCAATATGCTCCTCTTTATGAGTGTGTGTGTGTCTTTCAAGGTGCCCTCAGCGTGTATTATATAGATCTACATCTCGGGTAACCGCCCACGTCTGCAGTCTCAGTCTGTGTTTCTATGCAGGTTTTCTCTCTCTGAAATATCTTTCTGGTTATGTTTTCCCTTCTTGTCTCCTTGTTTTGCTTCCATTTAAATAAGAAGGCAAACAGAGAAAAAATGCTAAATAAATATGTTGATCTAACAGTTGCGTGTGAATGTTACATATTAGTATGTATGAATTTTAGATCTTATATCATAAACGTGGATGAATGATGACGGAACATAGCTAATAAAGCAGCTTTGCATATAGACACTAGTACTTGTCGAGAAATGAGATTTGAATGTGCATCATGAATTCATAAGCACACACACACACACCTGTATGAGTGTTCCTGTGATTGAGTTGTCAGGATATGTGGATCAATGCCTCCGATACAAGCTATCTAGAATTGATTGTCATATTAAACTATTGATATTTTAGTAATTTGGGGTGAATATGTGGTTTATTACTAACTGGAATAAAATGATCATATTAAGGCATAAACGATAAAGATATTGCTTATGTCACACTAAAGATCTGAATTTGGTAATATCTCTGCAAGAGATGTTGATTTTGGGTATATCAGTGCTTTGTCACAGGGTGAACAGAATCCACCAAAAACATTTATCCTCCCTATTTATAAAGAATCTGGTAGTTCTCAAGCATTAAATGTAGAGGATGGATGAAGGATGACCTGCATGATATATGACACACTTAACCACTCAGTTGCATCTTATAGTCTTGTCCACACTCCTTACCAGTTGGAGACAATAATGCACCAAATCGCTGCGTGCCAACCACCAAGAAAACAAGAGGAATAAGACGACGACGAAGAAGAAGAAGAAGCAGCTGAAGTTGTTGCCCTATTTAATGTCTGACTGTGACCAGAGCAGGGCGGAGGAAGGCTGCTTTGTAAGTGATTTTCCAAATAAATTACGTTTTTGTATAAAGTATTGGTATCTGATCTGTATCCGCGATCCTAGCTTGAATTTTACTTGTTATTGGATTGGAAAAAAATCGGTGGTATTGCACATCACTGGCTGTCAGGTGATTTGGGCCAAGTAAGGCCAGCTGACTTGGTTTGGTCTGGTAATGTCTCGACTGCCTGCTCTGCTCTGGTGCTGTAATGTTTGCCAGATTTGGTCAGGGTGATTGTAAGCCAAAATTCATTTTTGGCTCGCTGTTAGCATAATTTACTGTATACATGGACATGATTGTGGTTGAATACGCAGGAAATATATCTCCTTAATCTTTCCCCAAACAGTCTTTCTTACTCTAGTGGAAAAAGTCACAATGTTAGCCATAGCTGATAAGCAGAAATGTACACAGACTTGGGACAGACAACTGTGCTGCAACAAGAATCTGCCTCCTGTTACACTAAACTCATTTTGAGTTTTGTAGGGGTGAAACAACAGCGAAAAGCCCATTAGGCATTTTACCAAATGTGTTTTTACCATGTAGATTCACTCTGTAATAATTGAACGTAAACCATTTACAAAAAGTCATGTTATTATAGCAAATGCAGTGTGCAGTTTGGCATTGGCCTGCTAAAAATGTGAAGCCTTTCCTGACAGAATTGCTCAGAAAAGTAGTACACGATGCTGTAAAACCTTTGTATACCTTTAATGGTGTCTTTCCAAATGAGCATGTTGCCAGTTTCATTGGCAATCATTCATCCTCATGCTGTCAGGCTTGTGGAGTGAATTCTCATAACAAGCTGAATGGTCCCTCTCTGCTAGTCCAGAGGATGTGGTGTCCATGATTTACAGAGAAAAATCTAATAGCTTATTTATTCATTCATTCATTCTTAGCTCTTCTTATTGTTTCTTAGGCTATTTAATCTTCATTTTAACTCCAGTGTTTTCCTCATGGGGTTCCTCCACTCTGGGGATTATGTTTCCTCGGTCTGGGCTTGTTGCCGCGGTGATCGCCCTGGTCTGGCTGGGGCCCTGCACTGCAGCCTTATGGCTGTGGCGTAGGCTCTGGTCTGTCCTGATGGGGTGGTTGCCGTGGCAACGGTCGCTGTGGACATAGATGGACTGGCTCCTGGTGTGGATGGATCCCCATGATATTGTTTCCTCACAGCAGCATCAAGCCAGATGTTTTATCACTCTTAGTGTTTTATACCTACATTCAGTTTAGAAACAGAAATTAGAGAATCATGCTTGTGCAGAATGGGGGGTATTGTTTTGTGTGTGTGTATACACGTGTGTGCGTGTGACTGTGTGAAAGACTGAGGTTTTTTTTATTCATTTTTATGTCATCTATTTTGATGTATGTAAAGGCTTGTTTTATATTTAATGTGCATGAATTGCTTTTTTATCATGTAAAGCACTTTGTGTTGCCTTCAGCATAAAAAGCGCTTCATAAATAAAGTTTGATTGATTTGACCATTTTAATTGAGTTTGTAGTCACAATTTGTAGAAGCAGTAAACCCAGTTAGTTAAAACATGTTCATCCAGCTGTTTTTCTTCAATGCCACTTACTTTTCTAGCCTTTGTTGCCCGTGTCTTTTTTAGATGTGTTGAAGCCATTTAATTAAAGATGAGCTGATATTCTTCATTATTAGTGAAATAACTAAGGTTGGTGATTTAAAAAAGGATAGATTGAGCCAGAAAAGTCAAATACATTGTCACAAAATGCTCAAACTCAACCCTCTGCCCACACATGGCGTTTGTGAACATTTTTTTTTTACTGTATGCACGTATGTGTGAAAATGAACAGATAAAACCCACGATCTGTGCTGGCTGTAAATTTAATATGTAAACTGAATGCACTAAAAGATGATTTTGTACATGTGCATGAGTGCATGTTGCACATCTGTAAGTATGTTAGTGAGCATGTGTGTGGGTGTTAAGAGTGTGTATCCTCCCTCTCAGAGAGGCTGATGGGTACCAGACGTATGCTGAAGGGCTGCCTGGCGCCTGCTTCCTGCTTCTATATGGAAACAGTTAGGAACTGTTACGTCAGCAAGCTACGGCATTCTCTCGCTCTGCTTTTCCACTCACACACTTCCAACACGAACTCATCTATCATTACAGAACAAGCCCACTTTCTCTAGCTCCCTCTCTTCTCAATGTGATGCTTCTTTTATACCGCTTTAATTCCAATCATACACTCACATTACAAACGCTTGCTGCTCGAAAGTTGCGTCAGCACAGCATTCCACAGTTTTCCACACGTCACTAAAGATGACTGATTCCAAGCAGCATTTCTTGCCCTTTTTTTCCCATGGAAAACTCTTGTCCTTATATAACCCTGCAGTCTGGCAGCCTGTTCGTCCTACTATTTCTTTCAGTCCAACTCCCTGCCCCTAATCTCTCTCTCTCATCCAATCTCACACACAAGCAAGTTGGGCTTTGTTTATGGAGATGTCCAGGGAAACTGTGGTAGTTCCACTCTCCTCTGTGCCAGGCCAGCATGAGCCTTGAAACAAACACATATTCTCCTCCTGCTGCACAAGCACGTTCATAAGTCCATCTTAATTATTTCTACAATTACATGCAACCGCAGCAAAATAAGCCAAATGTATGAACACAGGGAAATCATTAGAGCATTTTGTTGAGCAACAGGCCTGTGTGAGGCCTGTGGTGAGGAGGAATCCATGGTTAGCCCTGAGGCTCAGCAGGTCTCAGGTAATCCAGCTTAATGCTGTTAGTGTTGTTATGACCACCCGTGTGTTACACACCGCAGCATTACAACCTTCATTACAAGACAAGAGGGGGTTTCTAGACAGGCAGATCACCAGGAAACAGAGGCTGCAAGGGCCAAACTGTACTGTCTGGAGCCTTTAATATGAGCAATGCATAAACTGTTCACAAAAATGGGACATGCTAACAATCAGGCATCCCTCTGGTTGATATCCATTAACCACAAAATTTTTTAAAAAGTTAATATACTTTCCATATTTAGAGGAGCTGAAGTGTGTTTGGATGAGGATTTGTGCACAAAGCAGCACCAGAAAGAAAACACACATATGTATTCTGATTACTCAGGCAGGTGTTGTGTAACTAACTGCTGCCACCTACTGCTAGTTCCTTGTCTAGCTCAGCAGCTTCGGTGTGTCCTCTGACAGGAAGGTGAGAAGCGATCAATACTTTTGTTCCACGAGTGAAAGCCGGCGGCAGATTGAATGTACATCAGTCCATCAGTCCTCAGGTTTCGCTTAGCTTCTGAGAAATGAGAATGAGGGAGAAAATGTGAGTGTATCTTCATTTCCTCTCCATATGCTATGTGTGTGAGCGCGGCACCCCTCGTCACTGTGAATGAGTGTGTGTATGTTTGTTCAGAGTGCTGACTAAAGCAGCTGGTGGTGCTGACATCTGTCTCTGTCTTTCTAACAGTGGAACAAACTGCAACTCTCTCCCTCTCTTTCACCACATCAGCCCCATCAGCACTCTGCTCAACTCCAAACCCCATCAGCATGTCAACACACACACACACACGCACACACGAACACACTGTTTCTGCTACTGTAGTCAGCAACACACAGCAGCATGTATCCCATATCCCAGCATCTGCACCTCTAGAAACCACATCCTGGACCACCACAGAAGAAAACAGTTCCTCAGATGAATGCGGTACCACAGATACAAATTCGTCTCTATAAACCTGGATGAAAGTATCAAACTTGGTCATAAAGAATACAAAGACATATTTTCACATGTAACTGCACCATCAACCTGCTGGTTTTTTTGTCCATAACTCAGCCTGCTCCAGCTCCTTCATGCTGGATGGGCTCAGTAATTTAGACTAAAATCCACACTCGGCCATGGCCGTCACTGGACGTAGAGCTCTTCTGGGGCACAGCCCCCCCCCCCCACCATTACTCACACTGATTTTTGATCATGAAGGCCTGGAACAGACAACGTTATGTTCCATCTACTGCCCATCGCTGACCCTGGAGCTTCCAAACAACTGCTGTTGAAACTGAAACACATACTGATAAAAGACAACATATGATGAATCTTTTTAGTCATAAAACAAAAACTCTGCAGGTACAAAAAGAGACAAAAATCAAATCTTACAGTTATTGCACAATTTAATATACTGCATTTAAAAAATAACAAAATGATTTGACCCATTGTTCCCATCTTTATGTCCACTTTCTCACATGCTCTATTTTCTTCTTTTTCCATCTACTTCATCCTCCTCTCTCCCCTCGTCTCTGTGTGATGCCGACCAAAAGTGAAACATATAAACAAGAATTTATTCTCTAATTACATTATAAATATACCTGGATTTACGTTATAACACAATTCTAATAGACTATCAGGTTGTTTAGGTAAATAAATTGCAAATGCAAATTCAGATCATATGATTTTAATCTCACTCTCTTTTTTTATTTTTTTATTTATTGTAACCTTAATTTTATTTCTTAGGGAAATATGTGACTTTTTCCTGCCTCCATCTCCTCTCACTCCACTTTATCAACTACAT